>NC_134446.1:3990675-4081906 GCF_030867145.1 Opisthocomus hoazin
CACTTCTACAAAGGAGGCCTGTGGAGGTCTGTCCATCTGAGCCTCTTTGGTGAGAGGCATGTTCTACTCTAACAGAGGGTATTGCTTGTGCTTGGCAGAGGAAGGCTTTCCTAAGATGGGCTTAGGTGAAGTTGATGAGGGATTAGCACATCACTGCTGGGATTCCTTTTCATCCTTTAACTGCAAGGAAGGATTTGTTACCCTCTTGTGGGACTACTTTGTGACTAGTAGGGTGAGACACCATGTGGGGTCTGCCTTTCGCCCAGCAAAGGAATAAATATTCATCACCCTGAATTCTCCTGGAGGCAGCAGTTTTTCATCTCCTCAGCTGTCTTACACAGGCAGAAGGGAAATGCTGCCAGAAGCAGGTGAGAGCATGAGCTGACCATGCCACGAGGGTGACTAAGACCAAAGGAAGGACCAGCATGATCGTTGCAGGGGTGCAAGATTTCTGGACTTAGGCAGAGCCTGTCTGACCATGGTCTTGATAACCTTGGCAGAGGCAGCTGGTGGCATTTGGACTGTTCTCCTATCTGGTGCTTTCACCAGACCACAGACTGCCCTTTCAAAGGCCTCCGGCAAGCGTTTTCTCCAAGCCAGCATCCCCATGCACATGTCCCAGTGCACATGGTGACTGGAAGAATGGTGCCTAGGGGAACAGTATGCTAGACTATGCCCTGTTGTGGGCTTTGCCATGGCAGACTGGGACAACCTGGGCTCTGCTGAATCCCATCCTCCTGGGATGTAAGGCAAGCTCTTTTCCTGCAGTTGTTCTTTTGGGTGACCCATTGCAGGGCCATGCTCTTTCCTCGGGGAAGACTTGTGATGGCCATGCCCTGGGCTCTCTCGTACAGCCATGACTCTCCCTGGAAGAGAGGGGAGTTTTTGCCTTTCCACTGAAAATCTCCACCTGGACATGAGACCTTGATCTTGTGGATAAGAGGTTATCTTGGTGCTCTGGTTTCTTTTTTCAGGCTCCACCCATATGGGAGAGCAATCACTCCAGCAAGGAAGAGGGGTGAAATCCCATGAGAGAGCCAAGGGACACTGCTCACAGCAGACCAAAGGGGAAGAAGATCTAGAAAGTCTGGGAAGAGGTAAGTGCTGGTGACAGAGTATCTGTGGCAGGAGGGGAAGGGGCAGAGTGAGGCCCACGCAGCCTCCCTGCGAAAGACCCTGTGGTGCTGCACTTCAACTCTGTGCCACTAAGGCAGCTTGATGGCACAGAAGTGCATCACTGGGGCTCCTCAGTAGGATACATTGATCAAAACCTCACCAGATACTCCTGTCAGGCTCTTGTTACACAGGACCTTGTGTTTTCTTGGGCTGACTGCATGATGCGTCCTTCCCCAAGAACTGTTCAATGCATTCTTGTAGTTCCTTAGGGAAAGGTCTTAGTGAAGTTTCTTCCTCTTTTTCTCTTTTATTTTTTGGTCATGTGGATGTAATACTCAGAAGCTGAGATCAAGTCCACTGTCCAAAGCCAAAAGAATTTCTTTGAAGGCCTGAGTAAGTATGCTGAATCTCAGCCTCTTGTCCAGCTACAAACAGATGTTCAGGGTGAAGCTCAGTGTGAGCTTCTCTCACTTCGCATGGGAAGTGGTGGACTTTTCCCTGCACAGACCACCAGCCTGGACTATGTTGAATGAGATCCTCTCCTTAGTTGTAAGGCAAGCTGTTTTCCTGACCCTGCTCTTTCCAGTTGGGATGCTTGCATGAGAATGTTCTTCCCTCAAGGAATGCTAGGAAATTTAAATTCCAAATTTTATGGCTATGCCTTTGGCTAGCAAGAAGGCAGTGGGGTTCACTTCAAGTTTTCTGCAGCTCAACAGCTGCACAGCAGTGCCACGCTCTTGTGGATAAGGGCTTACAACGGTACTTTGACTTCTTTCAACATAATATATGTTATATCAAAGCTCGGTCATATTTATTGACACTACAGAAAGTCCCAATTAGAGGTGATGAAAATCTGGTGTGAGATTCTTGACCCGTGCTTACGTGAAGACAGAGGGCAAAGTGAAAACCATTGCCAGATTGCACCTCAGGGCAACATTAAGTTCCCAAAAGGTGAGGATTTGTGAGGGGGAAAGAGGAAGAAATATAAACCACCAGTTTAGAACCCTGAGAAGATACCCTCTGGAATGCAGTTTAAATGAGAGATTTTGGCAAAATCATTGCACAAAGGTGGTTTCTCATTAGAAGATAAAAGTAAGTCTCCCAATGACAGAGGTCTTTCTTCACAGCAAAGACAGAGGAGGCAAGTACCACAAGGGCCCTGGAATCCATGCGAGAGAAGGACCTCCAGAACATCTCCCAATCAATTCAAACTCTGAAGAATGCTGTGGAGAGTGTGCAGACCATGCAGGAGTCCACACAGCGTGACCTGCAGAAACTCACAGCAGACCTGGAGAACCAACTAGGTGAGCAGAGTCATTCCCAAGAAAGCTTTCCTCTCTCCAATGGCAAAAGCTGGTCCAGAGGCAAACCATCCTGTGAGCTACACCTCCACACCTCCTCAAAGTGGATGGAGATGGACAGACCCTTTGTGAGGAGCAGCTCTAGCGTCCCGCACGACTGAGACACGTGCAGGCTGACATGGTGAATGCAGGTGGCAATGGTCCCTCCTCTCTTTCTTGTCTTTGAAAGCAGTGTGTAGCGTGGCCTTTCTGTGACCCCAATACATGGTGAAACTGTCCACCTCCAAGGCCTGCTACTGTCTCTCCCTTTCCCCACTGCCCTTCCTCAGGACCTAGAGTCTTGTTTCCCACAGCACACAGATGCTGGATTGAGAGATGAAGTAGGGCGATACCTGCCCTGCGCCCTGCCCAGCAGGACTTTGTCAAGACTTCAGGAAGGCTCACAGGACCTCTGATCTTTGCCCCATCCCTCCAGCACTCAAGCCTACCCAACAAATTCCCAGGAGGTGAAAGGGTCTTCCCACTTCTCTTGCAAGAGCTCCTGTGCCCTTGCACTGTGGGAGGTAGACACTGGAGGGAGGGAAGGAGTATGGGAGTGTGGAAGGCCATGAAAGAGAGCTGAAGGGAGGCAGCTGGGCCTCAGACCATGGGCAAGCCCTGCTCCCCGTCCACTAACTCCAGACTGCCCAAGGAGTCCTAGGGTGGCTTCTGTCCTGCCAACACCATCTGGCCCTGTACAATGTCCCTTTCCTGGACAAAACAGCTCAGTTACTGCACTGCTCACGCTTCACTCTGCTGTTTGGCTGGGGCTTCCTTGGCAGTGAAAGAAGAACAGCCACTTTTCAGTCCTTTCTAAAAGGAAAGGCCTCATGCCACAAGAGGCAAAGGGCCTCACCTCAAGGGAGACACTGTCACTGTCCCTGTGACACTAGTCTTTTTTCACAGGCAGGACTGTGGAGGCAAAAATCACAAGGGTCCTGGAATCCATGCAGGAGAAGAACCTCCAGAACATCTCCCAACCATCTCAAACTCTGCAGAATGCTGTGAAGAATGGGCAGAGCATGCAGGAGTCCACACAGCGTGACCTTCAGAAACTCACAGCAGACTTGGAGAACCAACTAGGTGAGCAGGGCCATTCCCAAGAAGACTTTCCTCTCTCCAACCACAAAAGCTGGTCCAGAGGCAAACCATCCTGTGAGCTACACCTCCACACCTCCTCCAAGTGGATGGAGATTGACAGACCTTTGGTGGGGAGTACCTCTTGCGTCCCACACCACTAAGACACATGCATGCTGAGGTGGTTACCCCAGGTGGTCACGGTCCCTCTTCTCTCCTTTGTCTTTGAAGGCAGTGTGTAGCGTGACCTTTCTATGACCCCAATACATGATGAAAGTATGCATCTCCAAGGCCTGCTACTGTCTCTCCCTTTTTCCAGAGGCACTTCCTCAGGATAGAGGGCATTGTCTCCCACAGTCCACATGTGCTGGTGATACCTGCAATGTGCCCTACCCGGCAAGACTTTGCCAAGCCTTAAGGAAGGCTCACAGGACCTCTGTCCTTTCCCCATCCCTCCAGCACTCAAGACTGACAAACCAATTCCCAGGAGCTGAAAGGGTCTTCCCACTTCTCTTCTCAGAGCTCCTGTGCTCTTGGACCATGGGAGGTGGACACTACAGGGAGAGAAAGACTGTGGGAATGGGGAAGCTGCTGAGGGAGTGCTGAAGGGAGGCAGCTGGGGCTCAGGCCTTGGGCAAGCCCTGCTCCGCTTCCACTGGCTCCGGAGTGCCCAAAGAGTCCTACTGTGGCTTCTGTCCTGTCAACACCATCTGGCCCTGTACAATGTCCCTTTCCTGGGCAAAACAGCTTAGGAATCACACTGCTCACACTCCACTCTGCTGTGGGGCTAGGGCCTCCTTGGCACTGAAAGAAGAACAGCGTCTTCTGTGTATCTTCTAAGAGGGAAAGGCCACGTGCCACTAGAGGCAAAGGGCCTCACCTCAAGGGAGACACCATCACTGTCCTTGTGACAACACAGGTCTTTCTTCACAGGAAGGACTGTGGAGGCAAAGATCACAAGGGCCCTGGAATCCATGCGAGAGAAGGACCTCCAGCACATCTCCCAACCATCTCAAACTCTGCAGAATGCTGTGGAGAATGTGCAAACCATGCAGGAGTCCACACAGCGTGACCTTCAGAAACTCACAGCATACCTGGAGAACCAGCTAGGTGAGCAGGGCCATTCCCCCATTTCCAAGAAGGCTTTCCTATCTCCAACTGCAAAACTGGTCCACAGGAAAACCATCCTGTGAGCTACACCTCCACTTCTCCTCCCAGAGAATGGAGATGGACAGACCTTTTGTGGGGAGTAGCTGTTGTGTCCTGCACCACCGAGACAACTTCATGCTGAAGTGGCGACTGCAGGTGGTCATGGTCCCTCTTCTCTCTTTTGTCTTTGAAGGCAGTGTGTAGCGTGGCCTTTCTGTGACCCCAATACATGGTGAAAGTGTCCACCTCCAAGGCCTGCTACTGTCTCTCCCTTTCCCCACTACCCCTCCTCAGGACCTAGAGTCTTGTGTCCCACAGCACACAGATGCTGACTCGAGACACGGAGTGGGGCGATACCTGCCATGCGCCCTGCTCAGCAGGCCTTTGTCAAGCCTTAAGGAAGGCTCACAGGACCTCTGTCCTTTCCCCATCCCTCCAGCACTCAAGACTGACAAACCAATTCCCAGGAGCTGAAAGGGTCTTCCCACTTCTTTTGTCAGAGATCCTGTGCCCTTGGACCATGGGAGGTGGACACTACAGGGAGGGAAGGAGCATGGGAATCGGGAAGCCGCTGAGGGAAAGCTGAAGGGAGGCAGCTGGGGCTCAGGCCTTGGGCAAGCCCTGCTCCGCTTCCACTGGCTCCGGAGTGCCCAAAGAGTCCTACTGTGGCTTCTGTCCTATCAACACCCTCTGGATCTGAACAGTGTCCCTTTCCTGGGCAAAACAGCTCAGGAACCACACCGCTCATGCTTCACTCTGCTGTGGGGCTTGGGTCTCCTTGGCACTGAAAGAAGAACAGTGTCTTCTGGGTTCTTTCTAAGAGGAAAGGCACCATGCCACTCGACGCAAAGGGCCTCCTCTCAGGGAGACACCGTCGTTGTCCCCATGACACTGGTCTTTCTTCACAGGAAGGACTGTGGAGGTAAAGATCACAAGGGCCCTGGAATCCATGCGAGAGAAGGACCTCCAGCACATCTCCCAACCAATTCAAACTCTGAAGAATGCTTTCCAGACCATGCAGGAGTCCACACAGCGTGACCTTCAGAAACTCACAGCAGACCTGGAGAACCAACTAGGTGAGCTGGGCCATTCCCAAGTAGGCATTCAGCTCTCCAAACGCTAAAGCCGGTCTACAGGCCAATCGACCTGTGAGGTAGACCTCTGCACCTGCTCCAAGTGGATGGAGATGGGAAGACCTTTTGTGGGGAGTAGCTCTTGTGTCCCGCACTAATGAGACACATACATGCTGAGGTGGTGACTGCAGGTCTTCACGGTCCCCATTCTCTGCCTTGTCTATGAAGACAGTGTGTAGCATGAACTTTCTATGCCCCAAGACGTGGTGAAAGTGTGCACCTCCAAGGCTGCTACAATGTCTCCCTTCCCCCAATATCCTTCCTCAGGACCTAGAATCTTATCTCCCACAGACCACATGTGCTGGCTTTATTGGTTAAGTGGGGCGATACCTGCCGTGCGCCCTGCTCAGCAGGCCTTTGTCAAGCCTTAAGGAAGGCTCACAGGACCTCTGTCCTTTCCCCATCCCTCCAGCACTCAAGACTGACAAACCAGTTCCCAGGAGCTGAAAGGGTCTTCCCACTTCTTTTGTCAGAGATCCTGTGCCCTTGGACCATGGGAGGTGGACACTACAGGGAGAGAAAGACTATGGGAATGGGGAAGCCGCTGAGGGAGAGCTGAAGGGAGGCAGCTGGGGCTCAGGCCTTGGGCAAGCCCTGCTCCGCTTCCACTGGCTCCGGAGTGCCCAAAGAGTCCTACTGTGGCTTCTGTCCTGTCAACACCATCTGGCCCTGTACAATGTCCCTTTCCTGGGCAAAACAGCTTAGGAATCACACTGCTCACACTCCACTCTGCTGTGGGGCTAGGGCCTCCTTGGCACTGAAAGAAGAACAGCGTCTTCTGTGTATCTTCTAAGAGGGAAAGGCCACGTGCCACTAGAGGCAAAGGGCCTCACCTCAAGGGAGACACCATCACTGTCCCTGTGACAACACAGGTCTTTTTTCACAGGAAGGACTGTGGAGGCAAAGATCACAAGGGCCCTGGAATCCATGCGGGAGAAGGACCTCCAGCACATCTCCCAACCAATTCAAACTCTGAAGAATGCTTTCCAGACCATGCAGGAGTCCACACAGCGTGACCTTCAGAAACTCACAGCAGACCTGGAGAACCGACTAGGTGAGCAGGGCTACTCCCAAGGAGGACTTCAGCTCTCCAAACGCTAAAGCCGGTCTACAGGCCAATCGACCTGTGAGGTAGACCTCCGAACCTCCTCCAAGAGAATGGAGATAGACAGAATGTTTGTGGACATTAAGTCTGTGTCCCACACCACCGAGACACCTGCACATTGAGGTGGTGACTGCAGGTCTTCACGGTCCCCATTCTCTGCCTTGTCTATGAAGGCAGTGTGTAGCGTGGCCTTTCTATGACCCCAATACATGGTGAAAGTGTCCACCTCCAAGGCCTGCTACAATGTCTCTCTTTCCCCACTGCCCTTCCTCAGGACCTAGAGTCTTGTGTCCCACAGCACACAGATGCTGGCTCGAGACAGGGAGTGGGGCAATACCTACCATGCGCCCTGCTCGGCAGGCCTTTGCCAAGCCTTAAGGAAGGCTCACAGGACCTCTGCTCTTTCCCCATCCCTCCAGCACTCAAGACTGACAAACCAATTCCCAGGAGCTGAAAGGGTCTTCCCACTTCTCAGAGCTCCTGTGCTCTTGGAGCATGGGAGGTGAACACTACAGGGAGGGAAGGAGCATGAGAATGGGGAAGCAGCTGAGGGTGAGCTGAAGGGAGGCAGCTGGGGCTCAGGCCTTGGGCAAGCCCTGCTCCGCTTCTACTGGCTCAGGAGTGTCCAAGGAGTCCTACTGTGGCTTCTGTCGTATCAACACCCTCTGGATCTGAACAGTGTCCCTTTCCTGAACAAAGCAGCTCAGGAACTGCACCACTCACGCTCCACTCTGCTGTGGGGCTTGGGTCTCCTTGGCACTGAAAGAAGAACAGCATCTTCTGGGTTCTTTCTAAAAGGAAAGGCCTCTTGCCACTAGAGGCAAAGGGCCTCACCTCAGGGGAGACACCATCACTGTCCCCATGACACTAGTCTTTCTTCACAGGAAGGACTGTGGAGGCAAAGATCACAAGGGCCCTGGAATCCATGCAGGAGAAGGACCTCCAGCACATCTCCCAGTCATCTCAAACTCTGCAGAATGCTGTGGAGAATGTGCAGATTGTACCAGAGTCCACACAGCGTGACCTTCAGAAACTCACAGTAGACCTGGAGAACCAACTAGGTGAGCATGGCCATTCCCAAGAAGGCCGTCCTCTCTCCAGCCGCATAAGCTGGTCTACACGAAAACCGTTCTGTGAGCTAGACCTCCACACCTCCTCCAAGTGGAGATGGACAGGCCTTTTGTGGGCAGTACGTCTTCTGTCTCGCACCAATGAGACACCTGCATGCTGAGGTGGTTAATGCAGGTGGTCATGATCCCTCCTCTGTCCCTTGTCTTTGAAGGCAGTGTGTAGCATGGGCTTTGTATGACCCCAGTATGTGGTCTAGTTAATGTGTTTGCTGCTAAAACTCCAAGCATCCCCGTGGCCTTAGGCCTCGCTCTGTTTGGAGGATTGCACAGAGACCTTTTGATGTGCTTTCCACCTTGCAGAACAACCATCTTACTACAGGGCTTCGTAGTCCTGTCGGTCAGCAGCACAGGCTCTGTCTCCGCACGCTGGAGACTAGCATGCCTTGACAGATTCACTTATCACCTGCTTTTTTCCTTTTCCCACAGAGTTTTTCAAAATACAGCGCTACAAAGGTAAGCATAAGGGAGATGATGTGCATGAGTACTCAGAGTCTGAGTGCAGCTCTGGAAAACACATCCCACCTGCTCAGAGAGCTGTTTGGAGAGCAACACAATCAGAGGAAGGATATTTTGATAGCTGTTTACTCTGTCATGTGATGCCAAAGAACCCGCATAAGCTTGACAGGAGCTGTTCCAGTCGTGGAGAGCGGGGACAGCCAGCTTGTTTTGGCCACTTCAGCCCCTGGCTCCCAATCCTGGATTTGCCCTCTTTCGAGCCTCAGAAAAAGTGTCTTCAGCTGATCTCACTCCACTAGAGGAGCAGCTTCATACGCTTTAAATCTGAGTTGGATAGAGTGTCTTAGTTCGCAACATTGCATCTTGCTACAGTCCTGTCACGTGTTCGTCACGTGCACTGATGAGCTGGGCAAACTGAGGAAAGAAACACTTCCTTATCATTGGTCCAGTGAAGATCACTCTTCCATTCTAATCCACGTGGAAGAAATACCTTACACTGATGCTCTCCTATTTATTGAGAGAAACTGTCTAAAGTTTGAAAATCACCTTCAGACTTTGCTAAGCAGTTAATCATGACAGCCAAACCAAATTCCAGCTGATGTACCCACTTTTCTATATACATTGTGCTTGTATCCATCATGGGCAACATTTGCACTTGCTCCACCACCATTCCTAATAGGATCTCTTCCCATACACCAGTTTTGAAGCACAGTGACAGAAAACCTTGCATCCCTATTTTAGCATTTCTTGCTGACCAGTGAGTGTCTGCATTGACTTCCAGCTGGGTGACAGCTGCCTGCAGGCGTTGTCAGTCATCTCATCAGCTCTCTCTTCTGGTTCTGTCAGACAGAACTCTTTGGCCATTATTATTTTGCCTCAACAGTCTTGGAATAGTCAGCTGTGATTCTGGTGTTGCCCAAAGGGGAGCCTATGGTCAGCTCCTAGTCCTTTCCCTCAGGCTGTCCCCACAGTAATTCAAAGATTCAGGGAGAGGGTAATCAGCCCAGCACCATGCTCCTCGGTGCCGAATGCTGGAGTCACAGGAACATTGGATGAGTGTCTTGCGTTTGATGCATGCAGGCTGGCCACTCTCTCAGTCAGCAGCCCAAGGATGGGAAAGGAGGGAGATGGGAGGTATGGGAGGGGAGAATCTGGAGGTCCCCAGAGGCAAGAGGCTGCCTAGTGCACCCGAGTGTAGAGGTGGAGGAAGAACAAATGAGAGGTGGATGAGGACACAGCAGTGAAAGCCTCAGAAAAGCAGACCTTGTGTTTTCTGCTCCTTATGGTGTGACTTGATCATTGCAGTGGATGTCACCCTGGATGCTGACACAGCTCACCCCAGATTGGAAATCTCTGACGATGGGAAGAGTGTGAAAGATACTGGCACCATCAGATACTTGCCCAGCAACGAGAAGAGATTTGATTCCCACATTTTTGTGCTGGCAAAGGAAGGATTCACATCTGGGAAACACTACTGGGAAGTAGATGTTAGCGACAGAAAAAGCTGGGCCTTGGGTATTGCCCAGGAATCTGTGACTCGCAAAGGGACATTGACGCTGTCCCCTAAGAATGGCTTCTGGGTCATAGGGTTTGCAGGTGGGAGAGAGTATTGGGCCCACACAGATCCTTGGACCCGTTTGAATGTGAGTGGGAAGGTGCAAAAGCTTGGTATCTTCCTGGACATCTCAGCCAAGCAGCTGTCGTTTTACAATGTCCGTAAGAAAGCAGCTCTGTACACTTTTACCATTGCTGATGGCAGCAGCCAGGAAGGGAAAGTCCTTCCCTTCTTCTCAGCAGGCTCTGCTACTGCAGAGCCAGACACTGAGCCTTTGAAAATAGTGCAGGTGTTTGATGATGATGAATAGTTCACTTTGTCCTGTGAAGGTCTATAATGTACAGCCAGGGGTCAGGCTGCTGCCTAGTTTATATTTTCTGAACAAAACTAAGTAAAGAGAGGACGGATCTATCATAGTGGCCAGCCATGAATTTTTTTAAACTGTCCGGATGGCATTTTAGTATCACCAGCGACAGAGACTCCACATCCTCACTGGACAACCTGCACCTCTGCTCCGTCACTGCCACAGTAAAAAAGTGTTATCTGATATTCAGAGGGAACTTCCTGCATTTCAGTTTTGCTTATTGCCTCTCCTCCTTCACTGGCAGCACCGGCAAGAGCCTGGCTCTGTCCTCTTTGCATCCTCCTTTCAGGAATTGATATACATTGAGAAGATGCCCCTCAAGCCTGCTGTTCTCTAGGATGAACAGTCACAGCTCTCTCTCAGCCCACCAGAACCCTTAGGTTCTTTGCTGCCAAGCTGCTCTGCCACTGGGTAGTCCTTAGCACATCCTGGTTGCCAGTGTTGTTCCTCTCCACTGGCAGAAGTTAGCAATTCTTCTTTTTGAACTTCCAGAGGTTGCTGTTAGCCCATTTTTCCAGCCTGTCAAGGTCCCTCTGCATGGAGCAGACAATGCACAACCAAAGTGTATCAGCCACCCCTCCCAATTTGTTATTATTAGGAAACGTGCTGAGGGTGCACTCTGCCTCATCACTGAGATCGTTAATGAAGATGTTGAACAGGACTGGACACAGAATTGACCCCTGGGCTACACCGCTGTCACTGACCTCCACCTAGACTTTGTGCCATTGATCAGCACCCTAAGGGCCCAGCCAAACAGCCACTCCTCAGCACCTGAACATCTACTTATATTAATTGGCATAGCTTCCAATTTCAAGAGAATAAACCCTGGACTTGGCCCCTTCTCATAAGCTTGCTTGTTTTGGTTTATTTTGTAGGCTTTTCCAATGTAATTGCATAATCCATGGTACAGATACGCATCCCATGTACCTGAGCACTCCTGCTCCTTTGTATCCTGGTATCTCTTTGACAGTAAGACTTCTAACAGCAACTTTGGCATCAGCATCAAGCACATTTACGAAAACCTCACTTTGCTGAAAGTAAGCCTGTGTCCTCCTTCAAAGACTTCAGTGGGGGCAGATGGTAAAAAATACCAACCTCCTATCCGATCTAGCAGAAAGGCAGGTTGTGACATGAACTGTCCTTTGGGGCTCTCTCCAATGCAGGTGGCGATGATTAAGATGGTAAGAATTATGCTGATTTCTCACCATGCTTTTCCCCTAATGAAGGAAGGGGTTAAAGGGATTTTAGTAGAAGCAGCCTTGCCTAATAGTTAAGGAATTTAGTAGAAGCAGCACTGCCTGATAGTTGCTGTGCAGAGAACTGATAGTGCTTAAATTAACTGAGGCAGAGTCTTGCATTTCCTTACAAAGGGAGTAGTTCCTGATAAAGGCTGGGGATTTGCCTAGGAACGGCTAAGACTGACCTTGCAGTTTGGATGGAAGCCAGAAGAGAACTGAGTTTGCCCAGAAACAAAGGTCAATCAGCGAACACTGTGATGAAGAGGATGAGCCTTCATCTTGGGACCCCCAACAACCACCACCAGAAGGCACTGCGCAAGCGCAGTTGGGTCATGCATATGTATAGGTGGATTGGAAAATCTGACCGTATAAATTGAAGAGGCAAGTTACTGCCCGGCGCGCACGACTTTGGTGGGACTACCCCCCGTGCCACCCGGCGCCGGATAAACATACCTACTTTACAATCTTACAGATTGTGGAGTCTGTTTTCTGCACGTCACTAGCTCTAGATATCTTTCACCACTTTCATCCACTCCAACTCTCTATCAGATATTTTCCCGTTTATGATGCTGTTAGCGCAAGTTGGAATATTCCAGTGGTGGAAGTGTCGCATACTCATCGGCTGTGCAGTTCCCAGGCACTTGTATTGTTGGATAGCATATATCACATATCTAATGACTGTTGCCTACTTCACTCTGCCCTGTATTTGGTTTTCTCCGGAATTAACTGAAATCTGCAAAACAAAGGGAAAACAAAACTTGGGAAAAGATGGGCAACCCTCATGCCACTGGTTGTTACATCCTATGAGTACCCACCACAAGAAGATTGTCAGGGTTCACAGGCGTAACACCAGGTGAGCAATGGCAGGCAAACAACAAGAGAACAACAGGGGAAAAATACTTCCCACCTGTCTAGAAGAGGCAAGGGGATCTTTGGCAACAGGCTAGCCAACCTGGTGTAGAGGGCTTTAAACTGAAGGCCTCGGGGATGGGGTGCAAAGTCACAATGCTCAAGACATCCCATCCGGCTGGGGATTAAGAGTGGCTAATCAGAGCCAGGGACAAATATTCCTCAGCTGTGTCCCAAGCTGAGAAGCAAAAGACCAACAACCTTAAGGGTGGGCATGGACATGGCAGGTCCGCTTGCACCCCTCCAAGGAAACCAGCATGCTCGAGTTCCTCCCTGAAATGTCTGTACACCAATGCATGCCGCGTGGGCAATAAGCAGGAAGCATTAGAGATCTGTGTGCGGTCGCAGGGCCGCAATCTCATTGCAGCTACAGAGACATGGTGGGACAGCTCACATGACTGGAATGCTGTCATGGACGGCTACACACTCTTTAGGAAAGAAAGGCCAACAAGGCAAGGTGGTGGAGTTGCTCTGTATGTGAGGGAGCAACTGGAATGTACTGAGCTCTGCCTGGGGGCAGATGAAGAACGAGTTGAGAGCTTAAGGGTTAGAATTAAGGGACAGCCTCATATGGGTGACATTACGGTGGGTGTGTACTACAGGCCACCTGACCAGAAGGAGGAAGTTGATGAGGCCTTCTACAGGCAACTGAAAGAAGCCTCGCAGTCCCAGGCCCTGGTTCTCGTGGGGGACTTCAACCACCCTGACATGACCTGGGAAGACAACACAGCCAGGCACATGCAGTTCAGAGGCTTCCTACAGAGCATCAATGATAACTTTCTTCTGCAAGTGGTGGAGGAGCCAATGAGGAGAGGTGCTCTGCTGGACCTTGTACTAACGAACAAAGAGGGACTGGTTGAGGACGTGAAGGTTGGGGGCAGCCTTGGCAGCAGTGACCATGAAATGGTGAACTTCAGGATCTTGCGTGGAGGAAGCAGGGCAACAATTAGGATCAAAACCTTGGACATCAGGAGAGCTAACTTTGGCCTCTTCAAGGACTGACTTGGAGGAATTCTGTGTCAGGGCTCTAGAAGCTCAGGGGGTCCAAGAGAGCTCGTCGCTGTTTAAACATCGCTTCCTCCATGCTCAGGATCGGTGCATCCCCCTGAGCAAGAAATCTAGCAAAGTAGGCAGGAGACCCGCATGGATAAGCAAGGACCTTCTAGCAGAACTCAGATGCAAGAGAAAGGTCTATGGAATGTGGAAAGAGGGACAGGCCACTTGGGAAGAGTACAGGAACATTGTCAGAGCATGCAGGGAAGCAACGAGAAAGGTTAAGGCCCACCTGCGACTGAATCTGGCAAGGGAAATCAAGGACAACAAGAAAAACTCCTTCAAGTGCAGCAGCAGTAAAAGGAAGACCAGGGAAAATGTGGGGACGCTGCTGAACGAGGTGGGTGTCCTGGTGACGGAGGATGCAGAGAAGGAAGAGTTACTGAATGCCAGCTTTGCTTCAGTCTTTAGTGCAAAGGCCGGCCTTCAGGAATCCCAGGCCTCCAGGGTAAGAGAGGAAACCTGCAGAAAGGGTGACCTTCCCTTGGTCGAGGGGGATTGTTTGAAGGATCGTTTAAGCAATGTGAATGACTGCAAATCCATGGGCCCTTATGGAATGCACCCACGAGAGCTGAGGGAGCTGGCGGATGTCATTGCTTAGCCACTCTCCATCATCTTTGAAAGGTCCTGGAGGACAGGAGAGCTGCCTGAGGACTGGAGGAAAGCCAATGCCACTCCAGTCATCAAAAAGGGCAAGAAGGAGGACCCAGGGAACTACAGGCCAGTCAGCCTTACCTCCATCCCTGGAAAGATGATGGAGCAACTCATTCTGGAAGTAATCGCTAAGCAAGTGCAGGAAAAGAAGTAGGAGTAGTCAGCATGGACCTGGCTGTGCTCCATAGTGCTCTACTGCCTTCTCTGGGCTTTACTGGAACCTGGGATGGGCACAGATTCGCTCAGATATGCCCTGAGGCCTTTGCTGACCTTCACTGGAGCCCAGGGGATGGTTCAGGAGTGCCCCAGAAGCTTCACCAGGCATTGCAGAGGATCACAAGGGGCCCTGTTTAGATCCAGAGTTCCTCAGGGTTTTTGCAGGGCATTGCTGGAGTCTGGGCAAGGCCCTGCTGCCCTGCAGAGCACCCTGGCACCATGATTGGGCTTTGCCTGAGTCTTGTTGAAGCCCTGCTGCTTTTCACACTGCTTTTCACAGAGTCATTGGGTTTTTGCTAGGCTTTGCCAATGCCTTCAGAGGGCCTTGCTGTGCTCCAGAGTGCCCCGGGGCCTTCACGGGTTTTGCTGGAGCCTGCAAGGGGCCTGCTGCCCTCCAGACATCCCTTGGGCCTTTGCCGGGCCCTGCTGACGCCTGGGTGTGGCCCTGATGCTCTCGACGGTGCCCTGAGGCCATTGCTAAGCTTTGCTGGTGCCCATAGGAAGCCCTACTGCTGTCCAGATTGCCCCAGGGCTTTCAGTGGGCTTTTCCAGAACCTGGACTAGATCCTGCTGCATTCCAGAAAGTCCCCAGTTTCTTTGCCGGGGTTTGCTAAATCTTGCAGTGGACCGCGCTTGTTTCTCGAGTGCCCTTGGGCTTTTTCCGAGTTTGCAGGTGCCTGGGCATGGCCTTGTTGCCCTCCAGAGAGCTAAGGTACCCCTGCTGGGCTTTGCTGATAGAGTAGAGAGTAGAGCACAGTAGCTCCAGTCGAAAGCGACCTACAACAAAGATCATCTAGTCCAACTACCTGACCACTTCAGTGCAGACCAAAAGGTACAGCACATTATTAAGGGCATTGTCAAAATGCCTCTTAAACACTGACAGGCACGGAGCATCAATCACCTCTCCAGGAAGCCTGTTCCTATGTTTGACCACCCTCTTGGTAAAGAAATGTTTCCAAATGTCAAGGCGGAACCTTCTCTGATGAAGCTTTGAATCATTCCCATGCATCCTGCCCTGGATCCCAGGGAGAACAGACCAGCATCAGTAACTCCAGTCTTCAGAAAGGGCAAGAAAGAGGACCCAGGGAACTACAGGCCAGTCAGCCTCACCTCCATCCCAGGAAAGATGATGGAGCAACTCATTCTAGAAGTCTTCATCAAGCAAGTGGAGGAAAAGCAGGTTATAAGGAATAGTCAGCATGGATTCATGAAGGGGAAATCATGCTTGACCAATCTGATAGCTTTCAGTGATGGCATAACTGGCTGAGTAGATGAGGGGAGAGCAGTGGATGTTGTCTACCTCGACTTCAGCAAGGCTTTTGACACTGTCTCCCATAACATCCTCATAGGGGAGCTCAGGAAGTGTGGGCTGGATGAGTGGTCAGTGAGGTGGACTGAGAACTGGCTGAATGGCAGAACTCAGAGGGTTGTCATCAGTGGCACTGAGTCTAGTTGGAGGCCTCTAACTAGTGGGTGTCCCTCAAGGGTCAGTACTCGGCCCAGTCTTGTTCAACTTCTTCATCAATGACCTGGATGAAGGGACAGAGTGCACCCTCAGCAACTTTGCTGATTGACACAAAACTGGGAGTAGTGGTAGATACACCAGCAGGCTGTGCTGCCATTCAGCAAGACCTGGACAGCCTGGAGAGTTGGGCAGAGAGGAACCTGATGAAGTTCAACAGGGCAAGTGCAGGGACTTGCACCTGGGGAGGAACAAGCCAATGCACGAGTACAGGCTTGGGGTGAACCTGCTGGAGAGCTGCTCTGTGGAGAGGGACCTGGGTGTCCTGGTGGATGTCAAGCTGACCATGAGTCAGCAGTGTGCCCTGGTTGCCAAGAGGGCCAACAGTCTCCTGGGGTGCATCAAGAGGAGTGTGACCAGCAGGTTGAGGGAGGTTCTCTTCCCCCTCAACTCTGCCCTAGTGAGGCCTCATCTGGAGTACTGTGTCCAGTTCTGGGCTCCCCACTTCAAGAAAGATGAGGAGCTACTGGAGAGAGTCCAGTGGAGGGGTACAAGGATGATGAGGGGACTGGAGCATCTCTCCTACGAGGAAAGGCTGAGGGAGCTGGGCTTGTTCAGCCTGAAGAGGAGAAGGCTGAGAGGGGACCTTCTACGTGCCTGTAAATATCTTCAGGGTGTATGTCAGGAGGATGGTGCCAGACTCTTTTCAGTGGTGCCCAGTGACAGGACAAGGGGCAATGGGCACAAACTGAAGCAGAGGAAGTTCCAGCTGAAGATGAGGAAGAACTTCTTCCCTCTGAGGGTGATGGAGCACTGGAACAGGCTGCCCAGGGAGGCTGTGGAGTCTCCTTCTCTGGAGATATTCAAAACCTGCCTGGATGAGGTCATTTGCAGCCTGCTCTGGGTGACTCTGCTTCAGCAGGGAGGTTGGACTAGATGATCCACAGAGGTCACTTCCAAGCCCTACCAATCTGTGATTCTGGGATTCTGTGATATTCTTTCAGTTTGGGTTCTGTGGAGGAGGAAGTGTGACAGAGCACCTTGGCTGGCAACTGGCAGCCAGCCAAGATCAACCCACCATCCATGTCCACATGGCTTTTGAATATCTCCAAGGATGGAGACTCCACAACCTCCCTGGGCAGCTTGTACCAATGCTTGGTCACAGTCATCAAAATAAAGTGTAGAGGTCCTTCTGGATGGCAGCAGAACCCTCTGGCACATCAGCCACACCTCCCAGTTTGATGTCATCAGCAGCCTTGCCTAGTGTACGCTCCACCCCACCACTGAAATCACTAATAAAGATGTTAAAGAGAACCAGACCAAGTCTTGACCCCGAGCTACACCAACATTAGTTACTGGCCTCCAGTTAGACTTTGTGCCCCTGATCAGCACCCTATGACCCTGCCTGTCCAGCTACTTTTCAATCCACCTCACTGTCTTCTTGTCCAGCTCATGTACCAGCATCTTCTCTATGAGGCTCTTATGGGAGACAGTGTCAAAGGCATTAGTGAAGTCCAGGTAGACAATAGCCACTGACCTCTCCTTATTTACCAGGCCAGTCATTTCTTAGTAGATCGTTATCACGTTGGTCAAGCATGACTTCCCCATGGTGAATCCATGCTGACTACTCCTGACAACTTTTTTGACCTGCATGTGCCTGGAAATACTTTCCAGGGTTAGCTGCTCCATCGCTGTCCTGGGTTCGGCCAGGACAGGGATAATTTTCACCAGAATCCAGGAAGGGGCACAGCCAGGCGGGCTGGGCCAACCCCAACCTGGCCAAACAGAGCCGGGTATTCCATACCATGTGCCGACATGTTGGGTTCCGGTGGGGAGGGGGGTGGCGCGGCAGGAACTCACTCGCGGCTCGGGAGCGTGCGGCGCCGGTCCTGTCAGGGAGAACGCCTCTGTGGGGTCGTGCGGTTTGTTCTGTGTATTCCCCTTATCTGTATCGTTGTTGTTGCTGTTCCCTTTGTTTGCTGTTCTGTTAAACTGCCCCTATCCCGACCCACCAGTTTCTGCCTGTTTCTTTCCAGTCTCCTCCGCACCACGGCGCGGGGAGGGGCGGCCGCTTGGCGCTTCTGTTGCCGGCGGCAGCTGAAACCAAAACAATCGCCTTTCCAGAGGTTACCTGCTCAAGGAAAGGGTGAGAGGAGGGTTGTGGTGCAAGAGCTGCCATTTCCACTTGCTTGCTGGCTTGCTGAGAAAAATGAGGCCAAGACAGACCTGTCTGAGACTGCTGCATTGTGAACACCGAAAGATCGTCGCTTGGAGAAGGCGCTGGTGTGTGGTGATGCAGAGGACAGTGGGATGGTGAGGAGGAACCTAGACCACCATGGGAGAGTATGAAAAGCCTCTGGGTGTTTTTCATAGTGGGAAGTGGACAGGTGGAGGGGCAAGCAAGGAAGCAGGGAAGAGCCCCACATCCTCTTCCGAGCTGTGCATCATACATGTGAGGAATACATCTGTGCAGCCTCCAGGAGGCTGGTCCAAGTGAGCTGTTCTCTGCGTTCCTTGTCTGCTGAAAGCAGCATCCCTCCTGATGTTTGCAAGGACATCACAGAAAAGTGCGACAGTGTGTTCGTCCTTCCCATGTGCCTCCAGTACCACTCTCACTGCACAGCAGAGTGGTCAGGTCAGAGCCATGGGAAAAGTACAAATCCAAATAATCTCCCTAGGAGACAGCTCCACGGTGGCTTTATTGTCAACATTTGCACTCGTGTCTGCATCATGCTTGGCAGAACTGGGGCTGGCTCCTGAGTTGGGGAACCGCACTTGTATTTGTGGTGCAGAGAAACAGCAACTTGTTTTTTGTGCTGAAGACAAACAGCCACCTCAAGCGAAGAACAGGCACCCTCAGGGGACGAACCTCAAGGCATAAAGTAAAGCAGCACATTTTTGGGGATCAGGGATCTCTACTAAAACTGGCTCATATGTCAAAAGCACCAGCTACATGCATGGAAAGGTCATTGAGGGTCCCAAACACCTGCAATCACCCTTCAGAGAAACTTCTGTATCTGGGAGTCTAAAGCAATATGAGTAGGGAAGCATGTGGGTGCCCCTTCATCAGCATTTTAGATGTTACCCACAGGTCCCAGCGGTGAAAGTCAGCATAACATCCAAGCACTAGGCACCACAACAAAAGCCATCGTATCCCATTTTATTGTCCATATAGTGAAGAGAAACATGGAGTACAAACACGTGTGAGTGGTGACATCAAGGAAATGGTAGCTGCAGAAGCTGCGAGTATGTCTCCTTGGTCCAGGTTGATAGCTCCTGGTGGCTTCCCTGGGGAGAGGATGGAGCACGTGGCATTGCAAATGTCAGGCACAGGTAGGCTTCTTGGTGCGGGTGGATTTCCCAGTCCCAGGACTGTCTGCCTCTCACTCTCAGAGTCTGGATGAAGCCAAGCAGCACTGCCGCTGCCTAGCTCTGCTACTCTCCCTTCTCTATGTCTCCAGAGTCCATGAGATTTACTACAGCTCAGGTTGGTTTTTCCTGTATTCTTTAACAAAACTCTGTGTTTGGGAAGTCCCAGTCTGTGTTGTGGTTGATGGTGAGGGGTTTCCCCTTCTCTCCTGCCTCACCAAGGCCTGGCCTGAGGAATGGGTACAGCTTTGTGGACCCTTCGATGGGGATTTCCAGGATACAGTCTGAATTTCTGATGTTGTAGAAGGACAGTGTGCTGTGCTCAAAGTCCAAGTGCAGCCCAACCACTTTTAGTGGGACAGTACCACTCTGCATCTTGGCCTTGGCCTCCACAGGCCAGTACTCCCCGTTCACTCTTCTCAGTGACCAGACCCCATCCTCAGGGAGGTCTTCCCACCTCCTCTCTCGCAGTGTCTCCCTCACAGCCTCTGTCAACACCCCCAGCTCCCAGTCCAGCCCACCCCACACCTTCACCTCCCAGTAATGACGCCCAGAGCCAAAGCCCTCCCTCCCCACCACAACAGGGAGCTGGTGCTCCCTGATGGGCATCTGAGTGGAGGGCTTGTGCTCGACTGTTCTCCGGTCAGAGGACACAGCAAGCTCTGAGTGTTTCTGTGCTTCATCCAGAGTGATGGGAACTGGGGACAGAGAGGAGGAGCCGTTAGTGACAATTGGGCGACAGGGCCAGGAGTAGAGATGCTCATGAGCAGAGGGACAAGATGCCTCTCAGAGAAAGCACTGGAAGGAGAGCTCCTGCTCCCCTGTCGGGCTGGACTGAAAGCTTGGCTTCTAGTCCAAGCATGTAGCCACTTGCCTGGCAGGCAAGGAAGGACAGCTTCATTCCCAAGCGTGCTGCTCCCAGGTCTGTAGGTCCACACTGTGAGACCTGGGCCATGGGTGTAGCTAGACCCAAGGGAGCATCCAGACCATGTCCATATGCCACTGCTCAGCAGACAGCAACATTTTGGCCAGCTTGTTCCAGAAGTAACAAAGGAGACTTGCTGCCAGAGCTCATGCCCTTCCTTAGCTTCCAGCCCTCCTGTCAGATTCCACCTCCACAAACTTACCCATGTGGCTTCGAGCTCTTCTGAACTCTGTTAAAAAAGAAAACCCAAATCAAAAGCAAATACGCTATGTTCAAAGACCAAAGCACCCATGCTGGGTCGATGTCCTTTCCGTATTGCGGGTGCTGTGACCCTCTACTGTTCTACCCTCCCAGATGTGCTTCACATGCCCCCAGCTGAACTATGGGGACATCACCAAGCTTAGAGTGAAGCTGTCTGACCCTGCAGTACTCTCTTTGCTATGGGAGGAGCTGGGTCGCAGTTCATTCACATCTGGAGTCACTGATCCCTCCTCTCGCAGCAGCTCTGCCAAGTTCTCCATGGTGATGGGGCAGAAAGTCACATCTGGAACGTGTTTTGCTAGGACTATGGACTTAAGGAAAGTCTCTGCTCCCTATCACAGGCAGAGTTGTCTAAATAGAGGCAGAGGAAAGGAAGATGCCTTGACTTACCTAGCTCACTGCTCAGTGTATCTGAAACAGAAACAGAGAGTGTTATGGACTGCTCTTTGGTCAGTGAGAGGACACTACCACTGCTGCATCCAGACAGATACCCAGGGAGAAGAATCATGACCAGAGAGCAGGATATCTTGTCACCATCTATCACTAACTCTTGGACACAGCATGAGGACACAGACAGTTTGCACCTCTGCACTTCCAAGGGCAGGGCACTTCTGTCTGTTTACCACAAGGGCAACACCCTTCCCACTTTCCTCTGTAAATGGTCTCTTACCACATCGTTTCTTCAGCTCATCATGATCTGCAACAGAAAGAGGAGAAAAACATCTTTGCTTTCCCTGCTGAGGATCTGAAGGAGACATTTCAGATGTCCCTGCATCAGAGCTGCTTGGCAGTGTGGCAGGACGTGCAGGGGCTGCAAGGCAATTTCCCTCCTGAGCATGGTGCCCGGGGGCAGCCAGACAAGCCTGTGCATTCTCCATTCGTGTTAGGTGAATTCTGGGTCTGGCTGCCGATGTTGATTTTGATCTGAAGACAGCTTGCATGCAATTTCCTTAGTGTGACCTGGCTGTGTACATGAAAAATGGGATGTGAAAGGAGAGGGCACTTTGGAGCAATGAAGAGGAGAAGCCTGGATGGGCGAAAATTATGTGATGATGGCTACATGTGCTTGGGAAAACTCAAGTGGGACTTTGCTAGTGTGGAAAGATTCATTTTACCGTACCTCCATGCATAGTTGTTTTCTGAAGTCCTGTATAGCAAGGGAAAAAACACAAGAGTTAACCAGTGAGTGATACCTTGACATCCACAACACACCCCACAGAACCCTCAGGAAGATCACAGCTGGTGCGACGTAGGCGGTCATGGCCCTGACTGAGATCTGCCTTCAGCTTGCTCAATCCCTTTGTCCTGCAGAGGGGCTGCTGATGCGGTTGTTCTGAAGTCCTCACCTGACACCTGCCCTGTCTCTTCTGTCCCTCACTAATGCAAGGACGTGACAGGTTCCCTCCATCGTAGTGAACTAAGAAGTCCTTCCCTGAACAGTTGAGTTCCTGGGAAAAGGGCATGGAGCTCTCCGAGGGCCATGCTCCTGCTGCTTGTGATAGGTGAAGGGATGAGAGCAGTGGGGATATGAAGCAACTTCCTGGGGAAGTCTCGAAGCGAAGCAACTGGCTTCTTCCTTTCCTGGAGGCTAGTGAGCCAAGGGGGCTCTTAGAACTATGTCTTTTTTCACATCTTCACTAGCTCTTCAGGTGAGAGAAGAGGAGGAGTATCTCAGCTTTGCTCTGTGGATGCAAGGAAAGCTCTCTGCAGCTGAAGGAGGGAAGGTGTGTGTGAGTGGGCACCAGAGACACTACTCACAGAATGAGACCTGCCTTACCTTGCTCCTGTAAAGCGTTTTCTTCATCGGATTTTTCCTTGGAAGCCCTCTTTTTGTCTGTAACATTCAAAGAACGCAAATGAAAGAAGTATTGAAGCACAAAGGAAATATTCTGAAGGAAATAACTGATGCCACACATGGATTGGATGGGAAAACTCATCTGGATTCAGTTGGGACATGCCATAACAAGTCGGGTGGTCCACGGGAGGAGGTGTGAACACCTTGTGTTGGGATGGGGCAGAAGATAAGAAGAACTTCTTTTTAGCCCAACTATCTTGCATTGTATGAAAAAGCTCTTTGTCCAGGTTTTGCCACTCTGTCCTTGTTCTTCTTGTATCACGAGCTTAGTTACTGAGCAATGTGAGGAATATTGGACATAATGTCTTTAAATCTTGCCATTCATGTTACATCAGCAATCTCCATTCCCCACCTCAAACCCTGACTGGTCTGAACCGTCTAGGCTGATGGGATTGGGCTGGGGCATCAGAGATAGAGGCCACCATGCATAGTGGTGGGACTGTGACCACATTGATAGATGAGTGCAGACTTCCAGCAGGTCTTGTTTCAATATCTGCTCACCTTGCATCGCTGTGCCCACCCCTACAGGGGCCTAGCACAGTGTGGAAGGTGGTCTGAGCTCTGTTGCCTTGTTCATTGGCTCTTTCTCTTTCACAGGTAGGTTTCAATGAGGCAGCAAACAAAGTGCCCTTACCTCGAAATAGCAGGAAAGCCCCAGCAGCCAATGCGAGAAGAACTAAAGTGAAAAGTATCCAGAAGGCAGTGAGCCATGGAGATACACGTGGAAAAACAGCACCTGTGAAAAGAAAATGTCTGAGTGTCATCTGGCAACACGGAATCTTTCCCCCAAATCTGGGTACCCACCCAAAGGGTTCTTCTAGAGACGAATGGGGAAATTTTCACAACCCCACATGGTCCAGCAGAGCCTGCCTTCTCCAGGGGTGTGCTAGAGCACCTAGGGCCAGAAGGATGCTTCTCATTTCTCACTGCAACCTGTCCTGCCTGCAGTGACGCATGGCGGTGTGGGATCCATCTAGCTCAGCTGGAGAGCTATTGCTGTCTCAGTCACTGAAAAAGGCCTTACAGGGGTTCTAGGACAATGAGTCTACAACAGAGACTTCTCAGGACGAGGTGACTCACTTGAGAGGCGCACAATAGCTTTTTTCTCAGCCTGCACCAGGGGGTTCAGGATTTGACAGGTGACATCTCCCACTTCTTCTCCTGTAACTGTGACTCGACTCAGCACACTGAAAAGTTGCTTGCTGTCCTGGTGTATTGCAGTGTCCGGAGACAGGCTCTGCTTATTCTGCGTAACCCACTGGACAGTAGGTTTGGGGTACCATCCATGTGATCTGCAGGTGAGCTCAATGCCGTGCCCTTGCGGGCCCAGTATTTCAAAGAATACTTCACTGGTACCTTAAAGGCAAGAGAGTTTGTTAGTGACAGAAGTGTGTTTCCACAAAAGCAGCTCTACCTCTATTCACAGCTCTGGCTTCATCCAGAGTTTGGTCTGATTTCCCGACAGTTTCTCTCCCTCCTTAATCCAGTCCTTAAAATGGTCTTTCTGAGATGCCAGACTCCATCTGCCGTAGATGCCACTTTTTCTTTGGCTGAGAAAATCCACACTGTGGGATTAGTTGGCCTCTCAGCTCCTCGCTGTTTCTCGGAGCAGGAAGGCAGACAAAAGATGTGTGGCTTTGTATCTGTTTTGTAGTATGAATCTGTAGGAGCCTCGTCCAAGTTTGAGGAGTTGGAAAGCAGAAACCAGCACAATTAGACGTTCTCAGCTTTTTCCCTGGCATCTCCCTAGTTCACACTAGTGCTAAACGTGCGCATAGGTGGTCACTTCATAGGGACTGCACCAAAGCTGCTCCATCGTGGCTGGCTGGGATGCACCACATCTTAGAGATTGATTACAGCGGAGATTGCTTATCAATATGGAATAGAATAAAATTATAGAACTAGAACATAGACTCAATTGTGTGAATACAGGTGTGATAAGAAACCATACGATCATTGAATGCTGCTCTCAGTTGTCCTCTGTACAGGCCTTATCGTGTTTGGGTTAAAAACCAACTGACCTAGTGTAAGGTAAGAATAAGAAGGTGTAGCAAGATTAATGTCATAGGTCAGTAGGTTAAATTTTAGAAATAGGAGTAAGTTTAATAGAACATCTTGAAGTCTCTTGAAGTCTTTATCAGGATTGTAACAAACAGAATTCACAGAAGAAGATGAAGGACAGACAATGACCCCGAGACAACCCTGAAACCAAGTGGGACCTGAAGCCAGCAAGGGAAAATTCTGCTAAGACAGAAGAATAGAGAGAACTTAATAAATGATGTACTTAAAGAAACGGAACTGTTACTTAGAAACTTGCGAAGATTCTAGACTTGATGTAACCAGTTTAAGAAATGCGTATAAACTGGTCTAGCCAATTGAACTTTGCCACTCACCTAGGTGATGGCCCAACTCTGAGTTGTGAATAAAGCAATACCTAGTGTAACCCACTCGTGTGACAGTAAAATCTTTAACAGCACACACATTTCTAAGTCAGACTCCTGAATCTGAGATGCATTTTGTAGGAATGTTTCTTTGTCAATAGTAGGAAATGAGCATCAGCTGGAAGCTTGTTCTCTCTCCATCCCAAAAGTTTTTCTAATCTCCTTTGGATGAGGGGATGCTGTTTTCTGTCAGTGAATCCAGGATGACCAGCTCCACCTAACATTCTAGATACCTGTACACAAATGATGCCTACTGTCCAGCTGGGAGCTGAACTGGCAGCTCAGAACATCTCCTTAGCCCAGCTGAGAAGTCAAAAGAGTGAACATAGGGCAATCATTCACATCAGTACCACAGTCAGGGATCCTGACCCCAGTTTCTTGGCAGCTTTAGCAAGCTGTTCCTTCACATTTCATTTCACCATGCAAGGCAACTGCCTTTGCACATACATGCTGAAATCCAGACCCTGTCTCTCCCGCAAGATTCAGGTTTAAAGCCCCTTCCTTGCCTAAAACTACCAGGGCTACCATGACCCTCATGGGCCTGGTCAGACCGCCAGTTCCCTGTCTTCCCTGCTGGGTGGTGGCACATGGGTCGAGCTTTTCTTGGCTCCTTACAGACCTCTCAGTGGCTTAGAATTAAAGTATAACACATCTGATCAAAAGACAAGAGCCATATGGCCCACTGGCTGATGTGAGCAGGAAGGTGATGTGTTGGGTCTTATGAGGGGGGCATCAGCTGAGGGACAGTACACTTTGAGAGAGCTTTTTTCCCTCTGTAAAAACTTCCCCCCTTCACACCCCTAGCCCGTGAAATCTCCAACCTGCAATGCTGAGCACGGTGGCTGTATCAGCACTCCAGTCCTTGGACTTCACAAAGCAGCTGTATGTTCCTTCATCTGCTGGCTGGACACTCTTCATTGTTAGGGACACATTCCCAGTGGCAAATCCATCTGTTGGCAATGATGTCCGTCCAGGGTATTGCTGCTTTTGTTTGCCATCAAACTGCCTGTATATGTGGATATTCTCTATATGCCCATCCATTACTTTCTTCCATTGCACTTCAATGTTGTCCAGTGGCTTTGTGGAAGAGATGTGGCAAGGAAGGGTTGTGTCCAGGCCGACAATCCCCACTACATTCTGGGGAGAAGTGACCTCAAAATTTTCTGTGGAAACCAAACTTGAGTGAGCATCTGGCTGAAATCAATCAGAAAATATGTGAAGGACACAGAGGACTGGGACAAACATTTAACCCTGTTCCAGAGAGTGGGGAAAAACTGAAAGTTGCAAATATTCACCAATGACATTAGTCCCTTCTGTTAACGTCCCTTCAGGCTACGACAGAATAGATCACAACAGAAAGATGACAAACAATGAAAAGAAAAAGACAGGAGCTCTTTGGGGGAAACTGTTGGTTTGGAAATATCTTAGGAAAGCATAATTAATGATTTGATGGAAATGGTTCACATGTTTTCTTTCGCTTCTATAAATGTTTCTTTAGTTTTTTCATTTTGGGTTGGAGCATTCACTCACGCTCTTTCTCCTTTTTTCTTTTCTCAGTGGCAAAATGGGAACTGGGGAAACTGGAACGCACAAAGTAATGGAAGAGAGGGAGAAACTATGCTGATAGAAGCAGTATAGGATGGGATTATTTTGGGGAAAAGGGAAAAAAACATCTTAAAAGAATGTACAGAGATATTTCATCCAACTTCCCAGCCTGCCTTGACCCTTTCTAACCCTGTGTCATCAGCAGTGGGGCAGCTGTGCCAATGCAAACTGCCCGCACAGGTAGGGAAACGCTTATTGATGCTGTGGTGCTACTGGTAGACATGGCAGAGCTGCGTCGGGTTAGGGCTTCCCCATCTCCACCAAGGAATACAATCTCCGGCTGGAAAGGGGTGGATTCCCTGACAGCAGAGCAGCTCTGGCTCTTCTGGAGTGGGTCTCTCTCAGGAGACCATGATCCTCAGCTTGAGCACTTGCTATCATCTGCAGACTTGAAGCCCTCTGAAATGAGCAGAGCAGCGTATGAAAGTGTTACCTGAGAGAGGGATTGCTACGAGCAGTGCCATGGCGAACGAGAGCCACCTCCTCCGTTCCATACCGGTAGTCGCATACGTGGGACGATCACACAGATGACCTGAAACAGGCACAGAAGGGAAGTACACAAAGAAAGGAAATCCTGCCCTAAACCCATCTGATGCCTCTTAAACAGCGCTTGCCATATGCTGCACCTTCTGAAGGCGCAAAGCACTCAAGCAGTTGAGTTTCAACATCAAGAAAACTTGTGCCTTTCCAGAGATCTCAATTAACCTTGCAGCTTCTGGGAATTTCTTGCAGTCTAACATGTTCCCTGGAAGTTGTGACAGGGTATGTAAGAGAGAAAAATTCTACCCAGCCCCAATGCCTGCTGTAAAATTTGATGGACCCCTTGATTAACATACCAGCTTGACTCTCTGGCCTGGGTTGCACGAGTCTCTCAGTCCACGCTCTGAGATACAGGGAAAAGGAGGAAGAAACTCTGTTTATCCACTCCCCTGCCTAAGTTTGGATGATGGGGAAACCATCCTGTTTGCTATTCTGAAGATGCTGCTCCCTGAGAACCACCAGACTGCAAAATGACAGTGCATCAGCTCTCGCACAAACCTGATATAATTTAGAGAGCTGCACAGGGGTTGGCTTTGCTGTACTATGCTAAAAAACTTTCCCTTCTCTGTCTTTGGATCTTTGTGAACTTTGATATTTCCAGTATGTGGCTGACTGTCCTTATCTCAGTCCCCATAGCAACGCTTTCAGTGGGATATCTTTATTGCTTTATTAGTGTTCAATATTCCATGTTTGGTGAGCAGCAAGGAAGGCAGGGCATCTAAATGACTTCCAAGCAGGAGTTAGTCACCCTGCACTGCAGTGTCTGCATACATCCCTACATCCCAGGGAAGGTGGCCTACGGGTCTCACAGCTGCATCTGATGTGACTAAAATGGATGCTGTCAGAATGGGCACAATGGTGCGTCAAGCCAGCCAGTCAGCCTCCCTTATTCTGGATTAATTCTTGTGCCAGGAAGGCAGCTGCTGTGTTTCACCAACTGGGTAAGCACAAGTGCAGTGACAGGGGAACTATTCAGTTCACCTGGTTTTAGTCACAAATTCTCCCTCTTCACTTGCTAAAGAGAAACAAGGACTAACAGAGGTATTTCATCCAACTAGCCATAGACAGCTACAGTTGGGGTTCATCACCACTCATCTCTGATATCCAAAGCACAGCTTTTTTCCTCTGAGCTGGCTGCTTTTAGCTCTCTTTAATGCACATGGAGGTAAACGGGCACTGCTAGGTCCCACATCATCCAAGAAGACACAGGTCTTAAGGTCCAACGACCACAGCCTTAGCTCCACTGACTGCATCGCCCATGTCTCCCTAAACTACACAGGCAGGGCAGGGCATCGAATGTTTCACTGCAACTGGCACTAAAGTTTACAAGCTATCATGCAAATTCTAATACGAAATTTTGTTGGAGACATTAATTTGAAGATCTAATGTGGGAAAGGGATTAATCTTGCTTTAATCTTGCTTAGAGATGAGGGGGTTGCTCCTCAGTTGCTTAAAGAGAAGTCTCTAGGGCTGTTTCTGGTATTATTTGGGTTGGGATACTAAAACAGACATTTGGTTGGAGGCAAGGCAGATATGACACAGAACTTGTAGAAACATCATCCCGTCTGGATCAGCAGCTGGAGGCTTAGAAATGCAAAATGTCAGAAGACAAGTGTGCTTAGATGTCTCCTAGATGTGTGCACTGTCCATTAAATCTTACAGGCCCATTTGAAATTCAGGGCAGTGCCATCCCTCCAACCTACTTTCAACTTCTACCCAAGTCTGAGATGGCTTGCACTGATGAGACTGGATACATCAGAGAGCAGAAAGTAGGATCACATACAGACAGGAACATCTGGACAGATGAGTTCCAGCCAGAACATGCTGAGACCTTAGACACCTTGTTTAGCAACACTAATATTTCTGCTGACAAATGTCGTATCATTCGTAAGTCTAACGTTTAAAAGATTTTCCTGTCATCCAAGGAGACCCCAAAAGACACCCTGCTGTCTAACAAGTCTTCATTTACTACTTCAGAAACCAAAATGACATTCCCAAAAAAACTGAATGCTTTTCAAAAGAAGGCTTGTGAAAATATGATATTACAAAAAAAAAAAAAAAAAAAAAAACTAAAAAAAAACTGACAACACAATACCACAATACCAGCCAGAGTTTCTTAGTCCCCTGAGCTCCGTGAGGGATCTGCTAAACAGACATGCCATGACATATTTTGGCTAACATCAGTAATCATTGTTATACTAGAAGGGTAGAAAAGGGAGCTGGGTTAACTACGATACTGCAGCACACATGAAATTCACAAAGATCATTGAATGTACAGGAATTATAATATGAATGGCTTTACAAAGGTGAATTCATGATCACCTGATATTTGTTGCGTACAAGTTGACAACCTCAATCATTCAACGGACTAATCAGGAAATTTTCAACTCATTTCTGCAGAAGCAAGTAACCCGCTGGCTGCTATGACAACTTTTATCATCCTAAGTTACTATAATATCAAGTCCCATATTTTCTCAGCTTTCAACAGGAGAGAGTTTCAAGTGGGTGTACTTCATCAGCTTTACTTTGTCCCAAGGTGCTGTCCCAAGAGGGTGCCTGGACTCAAAAGTCCTTTTCGGAGGGGGAATACACCCCTTGTCTCCTGCTCTGCAGCCTCCCCTTCAAATTCACACTGGGAAAGCATAACCAGCCCTGGACACAAAAGACAGCAAAAAAATCCCTGATGAAACAAAAATCAAACTCGGATGACCAGATGATACCTCATCTTTTTGCCCCAGATCACCATTCTCTGCCTCACTTTTCTTTTCCTCTCTGAGCCCTACTGGGAACAGCCATGCTGCTGATGCCTCTGACTCTTTGCTGCCTGCACCTGAGGAGACGTGGGGGTAAAGAAAATCCTGCTGGCACCTATGTGCACAGCTCAGATGAAGGAAACAGCAGTTCCCTTCCACCTTGACAACTCTTTGGAAGAGAAAGACTTTAAGCTTACCTACCTTGGAAAATAAAGGTGATCAATGCAAAGGGTCTTTTGTCTTCTGTGCCATGGATTTAAATACAGGACCTGAGTCCTGCACGAGAGCAGTGGGTCTCACACGTTCAGAGAAGAACCACTGAACTGTATGGAAGGAAAAAGAAAGCCACCGTTGCAAACCATGTCTTGTCTTCTCTGTGCGTAATGCATCATGAAAGAGTGCTGTAGGTGACTAGATGCAAACGGATCTGGGATGGCTGTCTGAGAGAGGTTCAAGACAACAGCCCATCCTGTTGAATGCCCATTGCTTCGTGCCAAAACAGTTCTCAATTCTGGATGAAACCTGATTTTACCTGTTGTCAGGCAGGAAAGATCTTCACATCCTCTGTCTAGAGAAGGAAGAGTTTGAACTCTGAACAGTGCAAATGAAATGAGCAACGATATATTAAAGATTAACTCATAATGCAGCTCTACCTGAAGATCATATATGGGATTGAGAACAAACTGTGTTTACGCGAGTCAGCTTCCCCTGGATGTCGAAATGGCACTGGTACAGAATGGGAGAGCTCCTCACTTGAGAAATTAGGGGTCTGATGCTTCAAGAGGGGTGGAAAATCTCCCCAGCTGTATCCAAATCAGCTCCAGAGATAAAAAGCGAGACCAGCCTAACTGGCTGCAGGTCTTGGACCACTGAGCTTCCAGAAGGGCCAGTGCAGAGGCTGCTGCAAATTGTCTCTGTGCTTCTCCCCTGAGGGGTCCCATTGCTTTCCTGGGGAGACAGACAGAATTGTCAGCAGTGCCAGATGACACATTTGGCTCAATGTGTGAGGACCCTGAACCTGCCAAGCACCATGGCCCTCTCAAGACTGACACACAATTAGTTTTCGTAGAAGAAGGAGGGGATGTTGTACTTCTCTCTCCACTCAGTTGGGTGTCACCATGTTCGACGTCTAAGTCTGACGAAACCACCAGCACTTTCTCTTGTCATCAATGGAGAGGAAGAACTTCACCTCAGAACCCAGACACTCTGTTCTTAGGAGCAATCTGTAGTCTGGAACAGGTGGTGTTTCCCATCCAGAGGACGTGACATCTTTAGTAGCTGAGGGTAATGGAGAATCTTGAATTTGTCCTGAGGTAGTCATGGCTCCAGGCCATTGGAAGCATGCCACTACTGCATGTCTGGTATGGATTGTGCCTCCTGACAGCTGGCCTTTGTCAAAACATGGGCTTCAGCGGCTGTGGTGGTCTGACCTTGGCTTGCTGCCAGAGCTTCACCCACCCAGACTCTCACTCCCCCTCCTCAAAAAGACAAGGGGACAAAATAAGTTGGAAAAGCTCATGGGTCAAGATATAGACAAGAAGATCACTTACCAATTACCACCACGGGCACAATGAACTCAACTTTAAGAAAATGAATTTAATTTCTTGGTAATTATAATAGACTTGTGTGGCGGGAAACAAAGACAAAATTAAAACAATGTCTACTCTCAACTTCCTCTACCTTTCCCAGGCTCAGCTGCACTCTGTCACCCCAATTGCTACCCCAGTCTTCCACCCCAAGTGACACAGGGGTAAGGGGAATGAGGGGTTGTGGTCAGTCCATAACAGTTTTCCTCTGCTCCTTCCTCTTTACACTTCTCCTGCATCCAATACCAGTCCTCTTCATGGGCTGCAGTCCTTCAGGATAAACCTGCTCCAGGCTGGGCTCCTCCACAGGGCGTAGCTCCTTCAGGAAATACCCAGCCGCTCCACTATGGGGTCTTCCATGGGCTTCAGTGTGGATTTCTGCTTTGGCATCGTTCTGTCCGCAGGCTGAAGGGACACACCTGCTCCTGGTTCTGGTTCTGGTCCTTTCCCTGGTCTCTTCTCACCCCTGCAACCGTCCTCTCCCCACTTTCACTATTAAAATGCTACCATGTAAGCCCAATACAGCCTGACTCTTCAGTTTCCAGCTCACTGCTCTCGTATTTAACTCATGCATTGTCAGCTTGTCTATGGGAATGTTATTAGAGACATTGTCAGAAACCTCCTGAAGTCAAGATAAATAACATCCACTGCTCTCCCACGATCCAACAATGTTACGCACCTCCTTGTAGAAGGTTATCAAATTGGTCAAGCATGTTTCACCCTTTGCAAATCCATACTGACTGTTCCCAATCACCTTCTAGTCCTTCAGGTTTATGGAAATGGTTTCGAAGAGGACTTTCTCCATCACCTTCTCAGGTGTTGTGGTGAGGTTGCCTGGTCTGTACTTAGCTGGATCTTCTTCTTAACTTTCTTGAGTTTAGAAGGGACATTTGCCCTCTTCCACTCTTTAGGAACCTCTCTCAGTCACCATGACCTTTCAAAGATAATGAAGAGTGGCCTTGCAATGACATCGGCCAGCTCCCTCAGTAGCTGTGGGGGAAACATATGGACTTTGGCATGTCCAACATGTTTAAGGCTCCTTAACCCTGTCCTCCTCCACCACAGGTAACACCATCCCTCCTTCTTCCTCCCTTTACCCCTTCATGGAGAGAATTCCATTTTAATTTCTCGATTTCCCATCTCCCCAAAACCTCCCCAACATCACACAGTTATTAGGGCATCTGGAGATACTCCTGGCTCAGTATTTCAAGGAAGCAACTGCTGTGAAATTTGATACTAAGAGGAAAGTCCAGTGAAAACCCAAGAGCACTGTAGTCCAAAGACATGACCTTCTCTAAAGGCAGAATCACTCATGTTTCAGGCTGATTTCTCTAAATGGTGTCTGTCAAGTCTCAGGGAAACTGTGCCTCATTCCCAATGTAACCCGACAACAAACTATCTGATTTAAAGAAAAATGAGAAGTGATCTCCAGGCAGAGCCACACCCTGAGTTAATCTTTAATATTTCATTCTTCATTTCAGTTTCACTTTTCAAAGTTAATCCCCAAGTGAACTGATCATAGTCCAAGTCCACAGATGGAAGATGTGGAGATCTTTCTTATCTGACAAGAGGAAAACTCCAGCTTGAAACCTGATACAAGGTTGCTTATTGATCAGCTTTTTGCGCTAACCAGCGAGTATTCAGGAGGGTATGTGGTTTTCCTTTGGTGTCCCTAACACTGAAGCTCTATTTGCACCTAATTGTCTACAACACATCCCTCAGATGGACGACGAGACGTGATCTTCAGGTAGACAAGTGACTTTTGGACAGAGAAACGCTAAATTTAAACTTCAGAACCTGGTTCTTCTTTTCATTTTCCTTCCCTTCTGCAGGTGGAAGTTTCCCTGGAAAGAAAGGCAAAGATAGCTGTCCTATATTAGTGTTCACCTTCATTCATTAAGGCAGGTAAGCATGCATCTTCTAATTGTTTTGCTTCTGAACAAGCTGTGAATGCAGTCTTGATGCGGCGTGGAAGGGGACCACTCTATTTCCTTCATACAAGCTATGCACACAGTGGCCAGCAGCCTCTTCTCGTCCACCATGTTTCCTTAGATGAAGGGGGGAAAGAATTGGGGTCAACAGCAGCACGGCTGTTCCTGGTAGGGCTCAGAGAGGAAAAGAAAAGAGAGAGAGAGAGAATGGTCATCTGGGGGAAAAAGCTGAGGTATCAACTGGTCATCTGGGTTTGAGTTTTGTTTCAACAGGGATTTTTCTGCAGACTGTTGGGTCCAGGGAGCCGCTTGGGGCAGTGCCTTGGGGCAAAGAAAGGCTGGTCTCCCTGGCAGGGATCAGAGAGGAAAATGAAGGTGACAGAGCATGGACTCAACTGGTCATCTGGGCTACATTTTGTTTTACCAAGGATTTTTCTGTTGTCTTGGATGTACAGAGCTAGCTGGGCTATTCCAACAGGACTTTGAAGAAGAGTCTATGGAGCATGAGGCTAGGGTTGTATACCCCCTCTGAAAGGAACACTGAGTCTAGGGAACCCCCTGGGGTCAGTGACCTGGGCATAATAGAAGGCTGATGAAGTCTAGCCATCAGTACTAATGCTTGAAATTGTCAAGGTTGGCCCATACCAAGCTGGGCCTGTCCAAACCGTTCCTCTCACAGCAGTAGGATGATGTCTTAGGGCAGTGGCTTCCTGTGCCTGCTGGGATGACAGACTTGACTCAGCAACATTGCCAGGAATACTCCAGGCAATAGTCACCTACTGCAAACCAGAATCCCAATACCCATGATCTCACCTTCACTGGATATCCAGATCTACTTTGCAAGAAATGGGGGAAGCACGGCACTTCCCAGACAACATTTCTCACCACTCTTGACTTGAATTCTTCTTGACTGATATAAAGTAGCCTCAGGGTAGGAATTGTCTCAGACAGGAGGAACAGGCACAGAGTAAGATGATGGGTGTCACAGAACAGCCTGACAGCATCCCTCCTAGCCGCATCAGATGGATAAGGCAAAGTTTTGTGGCCACTGCCTGGAGGCTCATTTGGACACTGCAGTGCAGTCTGTTGTGTTCAAAGGTTCCTAGGCCCACCCTACCTTAAATTTGACAGAAATGCTATTTTGGAGTGGGTACCACACTAAAAGACCTCAAAGTAAAGCTCTTGCTGTAGGAAATGAAGTAGGCCTATGCCTCCAGATCAGCAGGTGTCTGTGCTGGCAATATGGCCAGCTGAGAAGCTGTCATTTCAACAACTCCTTCAGTTGAACTGAGGTAGGGACCTATTTTTGAGGAAGGTAAACAGAGCAACAGAATGTGTGTGATGCCACTGACATACAACTCTGCCCTCATCACAATGGGAGGTGGTGTATCAGAGTGCGGACAGGCAGTCACCACTCCAAAGCATTGTGGAGTGTTCTGAGCCCCATGGCGTACCTCCATAAACAACCATCTTTTCCCTTCTGCACTCTTTCTAGTGGGCTGTTTAACTATCAAAGGCGTGCAGGAGAATGGATGGGTCCTGCTCACTGGGGTTCTACTCCTGGTCTTTCCTATTGCAGGTAAGACCTCTCCCTGCCCACTTTCAGCTCCCTCCCCACCCAACAAACTCTCTCAGTTTCCCCTATTAGCTTTGTCCACCTTTTGTTTGCCACTACCCTAAAGAGAAAAGCCAAGAAGAAAAGATCAGAAACTCTCCATATAAACACAAATTCTCTTTTCCAGAAATGCCGTGTTTTCAGGGCTTCCAAACAAAACACAGTTTAACTCAAAACCCCTCACCTCATTACTCTCTGCTACTTCTTATGACTCCCATCATCTCACACCATGCATGCCTACTTGCTGCAGAATCCCAGGAAAACCCATGGTTTCCACTTTCTTGTTTGTCACACTGCATCTGTTCCCCATTGTCTCACGCTATCAAAGAAAGTCCTCCCTAATGACTAATGGAAACTGGCACTCCTGAAAACGGGGAGAGCTGATGCCTCGCTAGTCCTGTGGTCCAGGCCCATTAACAGGTGCAGTTATTCAGGCCAGGCACTCAGAAAGCTTTGGTCCTTCTAGGAAAGCTCCAAGTCACTTCTCATCTGGACATCATGGGAGTTGTTGGCCAGGATGTGACATTGCCCTGCCACATCACCTCCACACAGCCACTGGACATTTTAGAAGTGCAGTGGGTGAAAATCATTGACTGGAAGACAGAGAGTGTGCATAAATATACAAAATTGGCTGAAGACTGGCCAGGGGAGAAGTACCAGGGGTGCACAAACCTTCTGAGGGATGGATTTACCCTTGGGAATATGTCTCTTTTGCTGAGGGGCATCCAGCCAGCTGATGATGGCAAGTACAGCTTCATTGTGCTGTCCAACAAAGGTGCAAGAGAGATCACTACCATGCTCAACTTTGCAGGTGAGGATTTCAGGGCCAAACTGTGCAGACAGGGTGTGTGAGGAGGTGAGGGTGGGGGGATGCGTCCTCTCCACATGGTACCCATGGTGCAGCACCACTGCAGCTCTGCCCTGCAGTGGTTGTGAGGCTCACGCAAGTGGCACCACCCGACAGCACTTCCCTGTATGCAGCTCCCTTCTGCTCCAGGTAACCACTGTGCCTGGGGTAGAGGATAATTTGCCTGCCCTGAGGAGAGCTGCAGAAGAGCTGCTGCTCAGCTCCTGGGAGGAACTCTCAGGCTTGGTGGCCAAGATTTGGCTTCCCGGGCGGACCTGTGACGCCACCACGGACCTGCTTTCATGAAGGTACTCTCCTTGCAGTAAGTCTCTCCCTCACCCTCTCTCTTCTTCCAGGCTTTGGGGCTGTGTCCATCGATGTGCTAGGTGACCAAGGGCAAGGTGTAGAGCTGGTTTGCAGATCGTAAGGCTGGTTCCCCAAACCCATTGTCCAATAGGTCACCAAGAACATGCAAAGTCTGTCTCCAGACACTGCAGTACAGCAGGACAGCGAGCAGTTCTTCAGTGTGCTGAGTCGTGTCACTGTCTTCAGAGACCAAATGGGAGAAATTGGTTGCCAAATCCAGAACAACTTTCTGCAGGAAGGTGAAGATTTTTCCATCACTCTCTCAGGTGCATCATGAGCCTCTCGTGCTTGTCCTCAGGTCTGCATGTGTGAATCAAGCAGCTTGTAGGACCTGTCCCAGCTAAAGGGGAAGCTGTGGCTTTCCTCCATTCTCAGAGGCAGCAACACACCTTCCTATGGGAGGAATGCTTGCGGCAGCTGCTGGAGCTCCCAGGCTCACTTGCATTCCACGCTCTACTAATTAGACAAATGGAAAACCATTTTGCCTGCAGAGACTGTGAAATGTTTTCTTTTCACAGGTGCTGTTTTTCCACGTGTATCTCCATGGCTCACTGCCTTCTGGATACTTTTCACTTTAGTTCTTCTCGCATTGGCTGCTGGGGCTTTTCTGGTATTTCGAGGTAAGGGCACTTTGTTTGCTGCCTCATTGAAACCTACCTGTGAAAGAGAAAGAGCCAATGAACAAGGCAACAGAGCTCAGACCACCTTCCACACTGTGCTAGGGCCATGTGGGGGTGGGCACAGCCATACAGGGTTGGGAGATATGAAATAAGACCTGCAAGAAGTCTGCACTCACCTACCAATGTGGTCACAGTCCCACCGCTGTGCATGGTGGCCTCTATCTCTGATGCCCCAGCCCAATCCCATCAGCCTAGAGGGTTCAGACCAGTCAGGGTTTGAGGTGGGGAATGGAGATTGCTGATGTAACATGAATGGCAAGATTTAAAGACATTATCTCCAATATTCCTCACATCGCTCAGTAACTAAGCTGGTGACACAAGAAGAACAAGGACAGAGTGGCAAAACCTGGACAAAGAGCTCATCTTTTTCATACAATGCAAGATAGTTGGGCTAAAAAGAAGATCTTCTTATCTTCTGCCCCATCCCAACACGAGGTGTTCACACCTCCTCCCGTGGACCATCCGACTTGCTATGGCATGTCCCAACTGAATCCAGATGAGTTTTCCTATCCAATCCACGTGTGGCATCAGTTATTTCCTTCAGAATATTTCCTTTGTGCTTCAATACTTCTTTCATTTGCGTTCTTTGAATGTTACAGACAAAGAGAGGGCTTCCAAGGAAAAATCCGATGAAGAAAACGCTTTACAGGAGCAAGGTAAGGCAGGTCTCATTCTGTGAGTAGTGTCTCTGGTGCCCACTCACACGCACCTTCCCTCCTTCAGCTGCAGAGAGCTTTCCTTGCATCCACAGAGCAAAGCTGAGATACTCCTCCTCTTCTCTCACCTGAAGAGCTAGTGAAGATGTGAAAAAAGACATAGTTCTAAGAGCCCCCTTGGCTCACTAGCCTCCAGCAAAGGAAGAAGCCAGTTGCTTCCCTTTGAGAATTCCCCAGGAAGTTGCTTCATATCCCCACTGCTCTCATCCCTTCACCTATCACAAGCAGCAGGAGCATGGCCCTCGGAGAGCTCCATGCCCTTTTCCCAGGAACCCAACTGTTCAGGGAAGGACTTCTTAGTTCACTGCAGCCAAACGATGGAGGGAACCTGTCACGTCCTTGCATTAGTGGGGGACATAAGAGACAGGGCAGGTGTCAGGTGAGGACTTCAGAACAACCGCATCAGCAGCCCCTCTGCAGGACAAAGGGATTGAGCAAGCTGAAGGCAGATCTCAGTCAGGGCCATGACCGCCTATGTCTCAGCAGCTGTGATCCTCCCAGGGGTTCTGTGGGGTGTGTTGTGGATGTCAAGGTATCACTCACTGGTTAACTCTTGTGTTTTTTCCCTTGCTATACAGAACTTCAGAAAATAACTATGCATGCAGGTACAGTAAAATGAGTCTTTCCACACTAGCAAAGTCCCACTTGAGTTTTCCCAAGCACATGTAGCCATCATCACATAATTTTCGCCCATCCAGGCTTCTCCTCTTCATTGCTCCAAAGTGCCCTCTCCTTTCACATCCCATTTTTCATGTACACAGCCAGGTCACACTAAGGAAATTGCATGCAAGCTGTCTGCAGATCAAAATCAACATCGGCAGCCAGACCCAGAATTCACCTAACACGAATGGAGAATGCACAGGCTTGTCTGGCTGCCCCCGGGCACCATGCTCAGGAGGGAAATTGCCTCGCAGCCCCTGCAAGTCCTGCCACACTGCCAAGCAGCTCTGATGCAGGGACATCTGAAATGTCTCCTTCAGATCCTCAGCAGGGAAAGCAAAGATGTTTTTCTCCTCTTTTTGTTGCAGATCATGATGAGCTGAAGAAACGATGTGGTAAGAGACCATCTGCAGTGCAAGGTGGAAAGGGTGTTGCCCTTGTGGTAAACAGACAGAAGTGCCCTGCCCTTGGAAGTGCAGAGGTGCAAACTGTCTGTGTCCTCATGCTGTGTCCAAGAGTTAGTGATAGACGGTGACAAGATATGCTCTCTGGTCATTATTCTTCTCCCTGGGTATCTGTCTGGATGCAGCAGTGGTAGTGTCCTCTCACTGACCAAAGAGCAGTCCATAACACTCTCCAGTTCTCTTTCAGATACACTGAGCAGTGAGCTAGGTAAGTCAAGGCATCTTCCTTTCCTCTGCCTCTATTTAGACAACTCTGCCTGTGATTGGGAGCAGTGACATCCCTTAAGTCCATAGTCCTAGCAAAGCACGTTCCAGATGTGACTTTCTGCCCCATCACCATGGGGAACTTGGCTGAGCTGCTGCGAGAGGAGGGATCAGTGACTCCAGATGTGAATGAACTGCGACCCAGCTCCTCCCATAGCAAAGAGAGTACTGCAGGGTCAGACAGCTTCACTCTAAGCTTGGTGATGTCCCCATAGTTCAGCTGGGGGCATGTGAAGCACATCTGGGGCCTAGATCAGCACAGGGGCACAGCACCAGCAATCCGGAAGCGACATGGACCCTTCATGGGTGCTTTGGTCTTTGAACATAGGGTATTTGCTTTTGATTTGGGTTTTCTTTTTTAACAGAGTTCAGAAGAGCTCGATGCCACATGGGTAAGTTTGTGGAGGTGGAATCTGACAGGAGGGCTGGAAGCTAAGGAAAGGCATGAGCTCTGGCAGCAAGTCTCCTTTGTTACTTCTGGAACAAGCTGGCCAAAATGTTGCTGTCTGCTGAGCAGTGGCATATGGACATGGTCTGGATGCTCCCTTGGGTCTAGCTACACCCATGGCCCAGGTCTCACAGTGTGGACCTACAGACCTGGGAGCAGCACGCTTGGGAATGAAGCTGTCCTTCTTTGCCTGCCAGGAAGGTGGCAACACCCTCGGGCTAGAAGCCATGCTTTGACTCCTTCCCGACAGGGGAGCAGGAGCTCTCCTTCCAGTGCTTTCTCTGAGAGGCATCTTGTCCCTCTGCTCATGAGCATCTCTACTCCTGGCCCTGTCGCCCAATTGTCACTAACGGCTCCTCCTCTCTGTCCCCAGTTCCCATCACTCTGGATGAAGCACAGAAACACTCAGAGCTTGCTGTGTCCTCTGACCGGAGAACAGTCGAGCACAAGCCCTCCACTCAGATGCCCATCAGGGAGCACCAGCTCCCTGTTGTGGTGGGGAGGGAGGGCTTTGGCTCTGGGCGTCATTACTGGGAGGTGCAGGTGTGGGGTGGGCTGGACTGGGAGCTGGGGGTGTTGACAGAGGCTGTGAGGGAGACACTGCGAGAGAGGAGGTGGGAAGACCTCCCTGAGGATGGGGTCTGGTCACTGAGAAGAGTGAACGGGGAGTACTGGCCTGTGGAGGCCAAGGCCAAGATGCAGAGTGGTACTGTCCCACTAAAAGTGGTTGGGCTGCACTTGGACTTTGAGCACAGCACACTGTCCTTCTACAACATCAGAAATTCAGACTGTATCCTGGAAATCCCCATCGAAGGGTCCACAAAGCTGTACTCATTCCTCAGGCCAGGCCTTGGTGAGGCAGGAGAGAAGGGGAAACCCCTCACCATCAACCACAACACAGACTGGGACTTCCCAAACACAGAGTTTTGTTAAAGAATACAGGAAAAACCAACCTGAGCTGTAGTAAATCTCATGGACTCTGGAGACATAGAGAAGGGAGAGTAGCAGAGCTAGGCAGCGGCAGTGCTGCTTGGCTTCATCCAGACTCTGAGAGTGAGAGGCAGACAGTCCTGGGACTGGGAAATTCACTCGCACCAAGAAGCCTACCTGTGCCTGACATTTGCAATGCCACGTGCTCCATCCTCTCCCCGGGGAAGCCACCAGGAGCTATCAACCTGGACCAAGGAGACATACTCGCAGCTTCTGCAGCTACCATTTCCTTGATGTCACCACTCACACATGTTTGTACTCCATGTTTCTCTTCACTATATGGACAATAAAATGGGATACGATGGCTTTTGTTGTGGTGCCTAGTGCTTGGATGTTATGCTGACTTTCACCGCTGAGACCTGTGGGTAACATCTAAAATGCTGATGAAGGGGCACCCACATGCTTCCCTACTCATATTGCTTTAGACTCCCAGATACAGAAGTTTCTCTGAAGGGTGATTGCAGGTGTTTGGGGCTCTCCATGACCTTTCCATGCATGTAGCTGGTGCTTTTGACATATGAGCCAGTTTTAGTAGAGATCCCTGATCCCCAAAAATGTGCTGCTTTACTTTATGCCTTGAGGTTCATCCCCTGAGGGTGCCTGTTCTTCGCTTGAGGTGGCTGTTTGTCTTCAGCACAAAAAACAAGTTGCTGTTTCTCTGCAGCACAAATACAAGTGCGGTTCCCCAACTCAGGAGCCAGCCCCAGTTCTGCCAAGCATGATGCAGACACGAGTGCAAATGTTGACAATAAAGCCACCGTGGAGCTGTCTCCTAGGGAGATTATTTGGATTTTTACTTTTCCCATGGCTCTGACCTGACCACCCTTCTGTGCAGTGTGAGTGGTACTGGAGACACATGGGAAGGCCAGACAGACCCCCTTGGGTTATTCCAGCTGTACCACTCTGGGGGACACGCAGCCATTAGGTCAAACCAGGGTGCCCCTTTGTGGGAGGTTTGAGAGAGCTGCTGGACCTGTCTGGCTGCTCAGGCCATGAATGAAAGTCTTGCTCTGTTCTTACAGGTCTTTCAGCATGTGTCCTTGAGAAGTTATATGGCTGTTTAACCACAGCTATATAAGCTTGTACTATTAGAAGAGTTGTGGTTTACAAGGCTCATTTTCTCATCGGTGTAGTACTCCAAACTGTAAGATCAGATTTAACTCTCTCAAGGGGAAGGACTGAACATCACAGGAGTGCCAAACAGCTCTGAACATAGCCCAGCTGTAATAATTTTTGTGTTTCGAGTGAAAAGCCATCGTGTTGCAATCAGCAGCTACCAGAGCCTTTCCCCTGTCCCCAGTACACAGCTGATATGGGGAACAACATGGGAGGGGAAAACAGTCAAAAAAATTCTGAGTAAGTGCAGTTTAACCTAAAACTGAAAGAGTTAAGATGTTTTAATTCCAACCCTAATCTTATCTTGTGGTACTGGGCGCATGATAAAGACACCAGGGGCTTGACTTAGCTTCTCACACACAAACCTCTAGTGACATTATCAATGCCCCAGGCTGCCACACCATCATCCCCAGAAGGGTACAGGTCTCCTCCACTTAAGATCTGCCCCACACGTGTGTTTCCAGTCACTGGAGTTGAAGATGGTGACTGAGCGTAGCGAAATGAAAGCAAGAGTTCTGCAGGTGCAGTGTCGGCAGTGGGGCCTGAGGCAGGGCCCCCTGGCTCGTCACAGCTTTTTGTTGTGGGAAAGGCACTGCTAGCCACAGAAAGGCAGCAGGAGCAATCCCAGGTGTGCTGCAAGCCACAGGTCAGGCAGCTCTTGAATGGCTGTCCCTAGTGTTAAAAATTTTATCCTCACACGAGTGGGTTACACTAGGTTTTGCCTTATTCACAACTCAGAGTTGGGCCATCACCTCAGTGAGTGGCAAAGCTTAACTTGCTAGAGCAGTTTATATACATTTATTAAACCGATTACATCAAGGCTAGAATCTTCATAAATTTCTAAGCAACCGTTCCGTTCCTTTGAGTACATCATTTATTAAGTTCTTTCTATTGTTCTGTCTTCATAGAATTCTCCCTCGCTGGTTTCAGGCCTTGCTTGGTTTCAGGGTCGTCTCGGCTTCTTTAATTAATTCTATTAGATATAATCCATACAATTAATTTCTATCCCAATTGCACACATACACATTCTATGGTTTCTTAACACAGCTGTGTTTACACAGCTGAATGTACGTTCTAGTTCTATGATTTTATTCTATTCTATAATCAATCTTTATAATCAATCTCTAACACCCAGCTCACAGGACCAAGTTCAACTGAGTGAAGAACTCTGCCCTAAGTACTCCCCGACACCTGTATGTCACAGGTGAGATGTGGCACTGGGACATGAGTAGGCACTTCTCCAGGGCCCCTCAGACCCCACTTCAGAGGGGAAACCCTGCCACCCGCCATGGCGTGTCCCTGGGCAGTTGAGATGCTCAGAGTGAATTTCAGCTCAGCCTTTGCCACCGAGGCAACTCCTCCAAGTCAAGGTAGAGCATCCTCCTCCTCTCCTGCCCACAGCATCACAGAATCTCTACAGTGGTTGTGCCAAATATAAACCAGAGACTCCTCTGTGCAAGGCATTGATTTATCAGGACAATTGGTAAATGGTCAGTCAGATGGTTCCCACACTTGCTCAGTCTGTGCTGTGCCTGGGAGAGCTGGACACTCTCACCCTGTCCCTTTTTCCTCGCAGGCACAGGCTCCAGATCCCAGGCAGGGCCATCAACCACAGGCGAGTGATTCCCTCACCGCCCTCCCAGTGTCCCCTAGCATCCTCTGAGGGATACTGGGCTACCAGCACCAAGACACAGGGATGTTCATCAACCAGCATCTGGTCTCGCTCTAAAATCTTGCTCTCTTCCTCTCCCCACGATGCGTCCTCTTTCCCAACACCTTCTGTCCCCAACAGGTCCCCATCACCACATCCACACCTTTCGCACAGGCATCGTGCTGGGAGCAGTGGCCATCTCCCTCCTCCTCCTGGCTGCAGTCAGCTACTCTGCTGCCAAGAAAGGTGAGCGGTTTGGGGAAACTCAGGCTAAAGCACAAGTAGAGTCCCAGAGGTGAGCTGAAATGACTTGTCCTGGTTTAGGACATCCACATCCTTAACTTCATTTCAGAGGAAGCTGAGCATCTCAGGCCTTTCCCTAATTAGCTGGAGGGAGCAAAGGTTCAGAGATAGGAAAGACTTTTCCTCTGCAATGATTCCACTTGGATGCCAAAGAGGAAAGGGAGAGACCAAATGCGCCCCTGCCCCAGCGAGACGTTTCCTCACAGCCCTCTGGGCACAGGAAGGGAGTTTCTGAGCTGACTTGAGCAGAACAAGCATGGCTCCTCAACACTTGGGCTGTTCACAGCTGTTGAGGGCTTGGGAGACCCCCCTTTAAGTACTGAAAATGACAAGCGTTTTCTTTCCAGCCTGAACAACCCCAACACTCTCAGCCTTTCCTCACAGGAGCAGTCTTCCAGCCCTCAGATCAGTTTTGGATGCGCTCCAACAGGTCCATGTCTTTCTTCTGCTGAGGGCTCCAGAGCTGGACGCAGGACTCCCGGGGGGTCTCAGCAGAGTGAAGTAGAGGGGTAGAATTTCTCTCTCGACCTGCTAGCCATGGTTCTTTTCATCCAGCCCAGTGTATGGTTGGCATTTTGAGCTGCGAGTACACATTCTCGGCTCATGTCCAGGGCTGATCTCAATCCCTTCCTCCCCCAGCCTGTACTGATACTGGCAGCTGCCGCGACGCAGGTGCAGAGAGATGACATCTGAAGCTCTTCTCCACTCAGGTAGTCACTCCATCATAGAAGGCCATCATCACACTACGAGTTTGCATTAATGCTGATGAGTTAGCTAGAAAGAGCTTTGCAGCCTTCCAAACCTGCTCGGTTTTGATGTTTCCAGGTGAGCCCAGTGGACCAGGTTTCAGCCACAACCCCTGAAGACAGACAGCCACTCACAGGGGACATTTCACCCAACACCTCTCCTGCAATAAGGCAACAGCAGCAAGACAATAGTGGGTAGATCTGGTAGATCATGGCTGCCCAACATGACACATGCTACGGCACGTTTCCCAGCCCTGGCAGGTTCTGCTTTCTGTGCAGCTGAAGGAGTGGCAGAAAAGGTGTCCATTCTGGGCTTTGCTGTGCCTGGGAACAACCCATCTGTGGCTGGAGGTGCCTTCCCACAAAGAGGAGCCTGAAAGTCTCTTGGAGATGCTCTGCTGAACCCTGATCATCATCTTGGGCTTTTCTCAGTGCCTGCCCCTGCTCCTTCCCCTGGTTAGGGGGTGCCTGAGCACCCTGAGGTCTGATTTTGCCATGGCATCTGGGTGGCTCACAGCAAGCAGCCTCTCCTGCTCTCCATGCCTTCACAAGACCCATGTCAGAGACCAGCCATTGACCCAGTTTCCCCATGACTCCTCTCCCGACTACCACTATGCATCTGACTCTGCAACAGAGTGGAGTCCTGGGTCTGGGCAGATCTAACTATCTCTGTTCAGAGCCTGGCAACTGGGAGGGCAGCAGAGGAACAGCATCTCCAGAATGGTTTATTGGAGGTGCAGCCATTGGAGAACAGGCATGATATCCATGTCGAGCTGTTGGAGTAGGATTGTGGCAGCTTGCTGTCTGTCTGCGCGGAGGGAAGGATTTAGCCACCGAGGTGGCATTCTGAGCCAGTGGAGATGAGCAGCAGCAACTCTGCAGGTGCAGAGATAATCCATAAACTCACAACGTGCCCTTGAAATGCCAGGCTCTGACCTGTGCATTGGTCATGGACACGTGTGTCTGCCTAGGAGAAGACAAATGAAAATTTGGGAGCCCTCTTCGACTTTGAGGGATTGAGAAGGAAACGACAAGCAGAAAGGTGAGAGCAGGGGGATGCACATGGCTTTTTGAAGGGTCTTCAGGAGCCCAGCCTCTCCTCACTTCCCCTTAGAGGACAGGTGATCTCTCTGTGATGGACAGTATCAACCAGGCTCTGCACCATCTCAGCTCAGCCCAGCCACTGCTCTGCTCTGCAGCTCCTGGACCTCCAGTGACCTTGCTCTAAAAAAAGCCGTCCCTTTCCCACATCTGCCCTCTCAGTGCTGAAGCGTTCACCTTCTGCTCTCTCTGATCACTCAGAAGCTGACCACATGACTGCTTGGCTAGACCACTCCTTCGTGCATGTAGACGTGGCTCTTATATTTAGAGATGAGATTTCCCTCCCACTCCCCAACATCAACCCAAGCGCTCCTTCAGAAAGACATGTGTCCCCATGATGCTTTGCTGATTTACTTTTGGGTGCTTTGTCTGCACCCAAATTAGCACATCCGTGTCACTAAGCCACTGCGGACATCTTGTGTGGATCACTCACCCGTACCATTCTCTCAGGCTTGTGTGCTGGTGAGGGATACCTCAGCATCATTTATCATGCCTGGAGACCTCCCTGCCCTCAACAGGCAAGGTTTTGCTCCACTGAGTTTCTCCTCTACCCACATGCACCTCCAAGTTGCAGGCAGAAGGCATCACCTCCAGCCTTGTCTCTGAGCCTTTGATTGTGACGATGGCTCCCACCCTCCTTCCCCCTTTCCTGACCATGCAGCTGTGCTGTCTTGTGCCTCCTGTAACAAGCAGCATGGAACCAAACCCTCAATCAGAAAAGGTGACCAGTTGACATTGCTCTACATGAAGCCATTAGAAGATGGAGAGGGTCAGACTGCACACTGCTGCACCAGAAATGACAACACAGGGCTCTTTTAGGCAGGGATCACCATATCTCTAAGCACCTGTGGATGAGGAGGGGGACCCCTAAGAGCATGCCAGAGGAAAATGTTGTTTGCTGGTCACATGGGGAGCTAGCGATGTCCAGCTAGGGTGTGAGCAGCTGGGGTAGTTCTGGCCCTGAAGATGTAAAGCTGAGTTGGAAAAAAGGGGCAGGAGGGTTTTCCAGGCAGGAAGCTGACCCTGAGGGACAGGCAAAGGTGGCTCATGCTCCTGTGTCTGGGTGTGGGGAAATGAAAGTAGGAGCTCACAGGCGCAGCATCCGTAATGACGGCTGGGGCAGGGGCCCCGCTTGTCACAGCCTCTCGTCGTGGGAAAGGCACTGCTAGCCACAGAAAGGCCGCAGGAACAGTCCCAGGCGCGCTGCAAGCCACGGGTCAGGCAGCTCTTGAACAGCTATCGCCAGCTCAGAGGAAAGCAGATGCTTCAAGGACACGGTGTTCGTGCTGTGCCCCAAAAAATGCTGGGGCAGGTGGGATGGGACAGGCTCTCTCCTTCTGGCCCTGCCTTGCTCCTGCTCCTGCTGCTGCTGGGTGAGTTGGGGATTTCTTTGCCTTGGGGCTTAGGACTGGAGGGCTGCTCAGCAGGACAGGACAGGGCATGTCCTGGGCACAGGGGAGGATGGGGAAAGTATGTGCAGAGCAGCCACACAGCAATGAGGGGCAGAGCTGCTTTGATGAGGGGAGGAAGACGATTCATTCCTCCAGCTACATTGCAGCTCTGAGCAAAGCCCCCAGAATGGACTTGGAGTTCTGTCAAGATAGGAGACGCAGGACAGAGGCGCATGGGTGGGTAGGTGCTCAGCCAACAAGGACTCAGCAGTGGGGACCTCGGCAGGGCATCTGGATGATTATGTCAGGTCACTGGCCATCTAACCATAACCCTCTCTGCCCCATGCTGCAGATGCCGTCATGAACTCTCAGGACATCTGCAGCTTCCAAGGAGCTGGTGAGCTCTGGGACATGTCCAGAAAAGGGAGGTGGCGAGGGTGGAGATGAGAAGCGAAAGAGGGTTTGTTCCCCGTATGTGAAATCCTGGAGAGGAGACTCTTCCCCTCCCACATCCAAGGCATTTAGAAGCCCCAGCAACAATAATGCTGCCTGGGACATATATGTGTTGTATCTGCAGGTGACCTCCCAGCTCCTTACCTCTTCCTGAACACCTCCAGCGCTCGGAAGGGACAACAGGTTTTGTTTCGCTGCTCCATTGATGGCCAGTCTCCTGCTACCCGAATCGTCTTATGCAAGGATGGGGTGGAGGAGCGAAGCCTGAAAGCCCAACGGGGACAGCTGAGCTACTCCATCCTCATTATCATGACTATGCAGAGCACAGGGATGTACGCCTGTGGGTACCAGCACAGGACCGAGTTCAACCAAGTGAAGAACTCTGCCCTAAGTACTCCCCGGCACCTGTATGTCACAGGTGAGATGTGGCACTGGGACATGAGTAGGCACTTCTCCAGGGCCCCTCAGACCCCGCTTCAGAGGGGAAACCCTGCCACCCACCATGGCATGTCCCTGGGCAGTTGAGATGCTCAGAGTGAATTTCAGCTCAGCCTTTGCCACCGAGGCAACTCCTCCAAGTCAAGGTAGAGCATTCTCCTCCTCTCCTGCCTGCAGCATCACAGAATCTCTACAGTGGTTGTGCCAAATATAAACCAGAGCCTCTTCTGTGCAAGGCATTGATTTATTTATCAGGACAATTGGTACTTGGTCAGTCAGATGGTTCCCACACTTGCTCAGTCTGTGCTGTGCCTGGGAGAGATGGACACTCTCACCCTGTCCCTTTTTCCTCGCAGGCACAGGCTCCAGCTCCCAGGCAGGGCCATCGACCACAGGTGAGTGATTCCCTCCCCACCCTCCCAGTGTCCCCCAGCATCATGCCAATGGATGCCGGCATGCCACCAATAGGACACAGGGAGGTTCATCAACCAGCATCTGGAATGCCACTAAGGTCCTGCTCTCTTCTCCCCCCATGATGCCTCCTCTGTCCCAACACCTTCTGTCCCCAACAGGTCTCCATCACCACATCCACACCTTCCCCACAGGCATCGTGCTGGGAGCAGTGGCCATCTCCCTCCTCCTCCTGGCTACAGTCAGCTACTGTGCTGTCAAGAAAGGTGAGTGATTTGGGGAAACAGAGGGTAAAGCACAAGGTGAATACCAGAGGTGAGATAAAACAACCCATGCTGCTTTATGAAGGACAGCTCCATACCCCCGTTTTTGTGGGAAGCTGAGCTTCTTAGCATTTCCTTAATCGGCCCAGGGGAGCAAAGGTTCAGAGATGGGGAACACTTTTCCTCTGGGATGACTCCACTTGGATGCCAAAGTGGAGATGGAGAGACTTAGTGCACCCCTGGCCAAGGAACTCATTTCCTCACCACCCTCTGGGCACAGGAAGGGAGCTTCCGAGCTGGCCTGAGTAGAACAAGCACAACTCCTCAACACTTGGGCTGTCCACAGCTGCTGAGAGCTTAGCAGAAGCCCATCTGGGAAATGGGTTGCATAGGATGGGCTGGAAAGGTCCCTCCTTCCCTGAGTGAGGTGGGCAGGTTCAGCCCAGCATCTTCATCGTGCAGCCCAGAGCACGGAAAGGCAGGGCTGGGCAGTAACTCTGCCTCCCCACCTCTCCCTTTCTTTTCCTTGCAGGGGCCTGCAGAGAGAGATGCCAAAGGTGAGCAGCAATCCCTCCCGACTGCGGGGCTGGGGATGATGGAGGTGGGGGCATCCCAGGCACCCTGGGGTGGTCCTTGGCCATGGACAGCATGGTCCGTGTCCATGGGTGGTTTCCCCCAGGGTGGAGTCAGGGAGGAGCAGGGCTTTCCCTGGGATTGACTACAGCTAAAAGTCAAGGGACCACAAAACCCTTTCCTCCCTCCTCCCTAGGCACATTCCCAGCCACGAGGCTGACGAGAGAAATGACAACGAAATACAGTGTGAGTACCACCTCCTCCCTCGACGTCAGCCAGGCACCCCTCTGTCCTTGGGGACCCCCTTCCAGCGGGCTGGCTGCTCTCGGCACAGCCACTATGCCTGTGCCCACCAATGGGCCATGCCACGGTCTCAGCAGCTGCACAGAGTTGCAGGGGTGAATCCCAAACCCAATTTTCACCCTCCCCATCCCACTATTGCGCTATTCCACCCTCTCCATCCCTCTATGAGCTGCCACACGGGACCTTTCCCAGTTCTGCGTACAGTCCCAATAATTAATTTCTCAGTGGCATATGCAAAACAGCCGCCCATTGAACAAGGGCAGATTTCTACCGGCTGTGTTGCACCCCACATCTCTCTCTCATGCACAGCCCAGTTTCCGCCTGCAGAAGGAAGGTGATAGCAGCTCAATACTCCAGGTCACCAACCCCATTTGCTGGCAGGGTCTTTCCCTACATGCTCTGGCCACAGGCTGAAATCCAGACCCACCAGGACTGGTGTGTTTTCCTCTCTACATTTTCACTTCAGCTTCAGAGCAGAACACAGCAGCTGAGGATGTGGGTGCAGGGAAATCATCTCATCGTTAACGATGAAACCACAGGCTACATCAAATGGGGTGTGCGGTGGGTGGGGGAAGCTGGACATCGTCCCACCAGCTGTGAGCTTCTGTCTGCTTGCAGGGTGAGTTTGGTTTCACACTCAGGAACCGAGCAGCAGATAAAAGTCTGTTGGCTGAGCAAAGAGAGAAAATGCTGTGGGGTGAGGGATGCTGGGGGTTGGACTAGATGACTCACAGAGATCCCTTCCAACCTCTGTGGAATCATTCTGTGATTCTGTGATGTGCAGCCAAACCCCAGCATCCCTGCTCTGCATCCAGAGGTGGAAGGGCAGTTTTCTCTGCTGCCAAGAGCAGGGTAGAATTAGGTGGAAAGAGGGCAGGACGTTCACTCCTGACCCCAGGGATCTGATCTTCAAAGGCAGGGTGGGTCTCAGCCCTCCTCATAACATGAAGCAGGGCCTAACTGCATGGTTTTTTTCACCCCAACAGACTCCACCATCAACCACCCTGCACGTAACAAGGTGAGTTGTGGCACAGCTTTAGTGCCAAAGCAGGCACTGGGGCCAGCAGGGATGGGATGTGCTGGTCGGGGTCTGTGCCACTGCCTTGGGCTGGGGATCTCCATGGGGCCATTCCCACCAAGAACCCAACTGATGCACTCAGAGAAAAAGATCTTTATGTGCCCACCTGCCCACATCTTGTCTCTTCTGAAGTCTCTTTCTGCTTTAAAAGGGAGACACTTTCCCAACATAAGATAGTTTTACTGGGCTGAGAGCCAGCAGCTGAAATAACATGTTTTAATTTTCCCTCTAAAGCCTCACGTCCAGGAGATGGATTCCACCATAACTTATGCCACCGTGAACTACTCACGCAGCCAGACCAGATAGTGCTCCAGCAGGGCAAGTGCACAGGGAGGCTTGGCCATGTTGGACTGTTCTCTCTGGCTGAGAGCTCCCACGCTCATGTAATGGGGCTGGCGTGTCCAGGTTGGGCTTATTTGGGCTTTGTCACCACGGGGAAGTGCTGTGTGTTGGCAACCTTGGTGATGCTCCGCCGACTCCTCAGCTGACCATGTTCTCCACCTTTACTTTCCCAAACCCACTTACAACCACAAGGAATATCCTTGCAGGCTGCCAGCGAGTTTGTCCCCATCACCACGAACCTGCTGTGTGCCAACCCCTCGCCCATCTTCGCCAGTTCTTGCTGGGGAACTGCCAGAACTTGGCTTGGGAGGGCAACACCTGCCCACAAGCCCTGTCCATGCCAACATCTCCACACCCAACCCTTCTACCGTTCCCAACCCTTTCCACACACATCAGAAATCTATTCTCGATGACTTTAATCAAAAGTGTATCCATGACTCGCACATAAATTTACAATCTGTGATATATAAATACATCTAAACTGCACTGCATATATTGTAAATGTGGAGGTGATTACTTCAAGTGAAGACATCTCTGTCCCACTGAGTGAAGTGTAACACATAGACATAAACTGCATGATACATCTGTGAGTGTGCTCTGATATCTACCTGCAAATAGATGTCTACAGCTACACAAATACATTGGTGCCGATGTGTTCATACGTCTGTGTTAATAGCTGTGTGCAATGATGTTGCAGTTTTGCTCAAATTAAGAATAAACCTCTGTGAATTTCTGTCACCAATTGTACCTCTGTCTCACACAGCCCCTCAAGGAACGGGATTGAGCTGCCCAAAGACAGCCGTAGAGATACAAAGGGATGGCTGTAGAGATACGAAGGGACTGCAGAGATACAAAGGCATAGGAAGGGGAGTTGTCTCTTGTCTGAGCTCAACTCAGGCATCTGCCAGACCCCATAATCTTTATCTTCACAGGCTGCTATTGCCTCTTCTTTCTCGTCTTGCCCTGCTTTCCTTCCCAAGCCCAAATGCAAGCCAAAAGTCTTTTCTTGCCCTTGCTGTACCCAAAATGACACAGGCAATTGAACTGTTAAAATACTGGGCAAGATCATGAAACTGCATCAAAATTGCAATAGAATCATGGAATCCTAGAATCTTTGAGGTTGGAAGGGATCTTTGAAGGTCATCTAGTGAAACCACCTACAATGCATAAGGACATCTTCAACTAGACCAGGTTGCTCAGAGCCCCTTCCATACTGACCTTGAATGTTTCCAGACAATGAGGCATCTACCCCCTCGCTGGGCAACCTGAGCCAGTGTTTCACCACAATCATTTTAAAAAATGTCTTCCTTATATCTATTCTGGATCTACCTCCTTTCAGTGTAAAAGCATTACTCCTTGTACCACTGCAACAGGCCCTGCTAGAAAGTTTGTCCCTATCTTTCTTATAAGCCCCCATTAAGCACTGAAAAGCCGCAACAAGATCTCCCCAGACCCTTCTCCCTCCAGGCTGAACAACCCCAACACTCTCAGCCTTTGCTCATAGGAGAGGTCTTCCAGCCCTCAGATCAGTTTTGGACACACTCCAACAGGTCCCAGGTCTTTCCTGTGCTGAGGGCTCCAGAGCTGGATGCAGAACTCCCCAGGGGGTCTCACCAGAGTGGAGTAGAGGGGCGGAATCCCCTCCCTCGACCTGATGGTCATGATTCTTTTTATGCAGCCCAGGATACAGTTGGCTTTCTGGGTTTCGAGCACACCTTGTGAGCTCATGTACAGGTACTCATCCACCAGCACCCCCAACACTTCCTTCTCAGAGCTACTCTCAATCCCTTCATCCCCCAGCCTGTACTGATAACCAGGGATTGCCCTGACCCAGGTGCAGGACCTTGCACTTGGCCTTGTTGAACCTCATGAGGTTCACATGTGCCTACTTCTCAAGCTTGTCCAGGTCCCTCTGGATCGCATCCCTACCCTCAGGCATGTCGATCACACCACTCAGCTTGTTGTCTTCTGCAAATTTGCAGAGGATACACTCGATCCCACTGTCTAGGTCATTGATGAAGATACTAAACAATCCCTAGGGCAGGGATTCATTTGGCCTCTCACTCCCTAATTTGGCATTGAAGCACAATCACTCCAGAGGAAAAGTCCTCCCCATCTCAGCACCTTTGCTCCCCCCAGCTCATAAAGGAATGACCTGAGAGGCTCAGCGTCCTGCAAAAAAGGATTAAGGAACCAGCCATCCTAAACTGGCATGGCTCAGACAGCAGCAGCCCAGCACCTGTGTGCAATTTCAGCCTCAAAGTTTACCCGCAATTTCCCTAAATTCTTCACCTTTCTTGATGCCACAGAATCTGGCTGCAGCCAGGAGGAGGAAGGCAGACGCCATTCCCAGTGTGATGCCTGTGGGGAATGTATTGTGGAGCCACGGATAGGAAGCTGGGGAGGACAGAATGTCTTGCAGAAGAGGAGGTGTCATGCGGAGAAGCAGAGAGCAAGACATGCTTCTAGAACAGGCCACATGTCAGATGATCAACCTCTCCATATCCATCCTTGCAGAAGACAATGCGGGTAGCAGACCACCCTGTCAGGGTGAAACACCCAGCCAGAACTGTGTTGACAGAATGAGCAGATGATGAATCAAATCTCAGTACGAGGAACCCAGAAGTCCCCTGAAAGAACGTAGTGATGCAGGGATGTGCTGCCAAGTGTTTCTCAAGGCAGGGGTGCAAAATGCCCTGGCTGAGAGAAGGAAGAGTCTCTCCTTCCAAGGTTTTGTAGCCACGGAACAAAACCCGTCTCCATACCCTGCACACATTTCTCTGAGACTCAACCCTGTGTTCACCATCATGTCGGTAGATGCAGATATCCTGGGAGGTCACGCTGGCACCTTCACCATGGGGCAGAGAGGGTTTTGGTGAGAGAGGCAGCGACCTGACTCACACAGATCTTTCTGCCCAGGATCCCTCTGAGGAGTCCTTGCTAGAGAAGCACCTTCCCACCCATGCATCACCACCCTGCATCTCCTCGGTCTCTTTGCCTGCCACCTCCCCATGCCCATTTCAGTGGAATTGTGGTTCTAGGCGAGGGACTCTGCCTCATCCATGGCCGCACATCCTCACAGTGTCAGGCAGGGAATCTTTTCTGAACTATCCCCACATTCACCAGATGTCTCTCCCCCTTGTCTCTGCCCTCTGCTCCACCTTCCCCATCTCACTGCTCTGCACCTCAGCAGTGAAGGGCCCCCAAAGAAGAGACACCAAATGCCCCAATGTAGGGGACATGAATGTGGCACTTGGGTCTGCTAAAAGGGACTGTGGAAGTGGTGCTCTGTTCATGGTGGTTATCTACCAAAGTTGGTTTCTGCACAGCGTCTGGGCATTAAAATGAAGGTCAGACAGGCGTATGCAGAGATCTTTTGGGAATGGGATGCAACACATGCTATTTGAAACCTCTCCTATTACTTAGGCCAGCTCTCTGCAAGGCAAAGTCCCCATGACCCAAACCCTGGCAGCCCCATCCCAGTCCCACCGATATGCCCTACCTGGAGTCACCCAACAGCAGCAAGACAATGGCGGACAGATCCAGCATGGGCACCCAACCTGCCATACCCTACAGCACCTTCCCTATCCCTGGCCAGCTGGAACTGGCAGGCTCTGCTTTCTGAGCAGCTGAAGCAGTGGCAGAAGAGGTGTCCGCTCTGGGCTTTGCTGTGCCTGGGAAAAACTCACTTGTGGCTAGAGGTGCTTTCTCATAAAGAGGAGCCTGAAAGTCTATTGACAGTCCTCTGTTGACCCCTGCTCATCGTCTCGGGCTTTTCTCAGTGCCTGTGCTCCTTCTGTTAGTTGGGGGTGCCCTGAGGTCTGCTTTTGCCATGGCATCTGGGTGGCTCACAGCAAGCAGCCTCTCCTGCTCTCCATGCCTTGGCAAGATCCACATCAGGGACCAGCCATCGACCCAGTTCCCCTTGACTCCTCTCCCAAGCACTACTACGCGTCTATGCCTGCAAACAGAGTGGAGTCCTGGGTCTGGGAAGACACAACTCTCTCTGTTAAGAGCCTGGCAACTGAGAGGGCAGCACAGGAAAAACATCTGCAGAAGGGTTTATTGGAGGTGGAGCCATTGGAGAGCACGTGCGATGGCCAAGTCAAGTTGGTGGAGTAGATCTGTGGCAGCAGCCTGTCTGCCTGCATGAAGGAGGGAGAGATTCAGCCACCAGGACGGGATTTCTAGGCCCATGGAGATGAGCAGCAGGAATGCTGGAGGTGCAGAGACAATCTGTAAACACACAGTATGTTCCAGTGACACATTGGACATTTGTCTGTGTATTGCACAAGGGCAGTGTGTCTGCCTAGGAGAAGACAGATGGAAAGTTGGGCACCAGCATTCAACTGAGGGGGATCATGAAGGAAAGGACAGGCAGAAAGGTGAATGAAGGGGGATGATCATGGCCTTTCAAAGGGTCTGCAGAAGCTTGGCATCTCATGACTTCCCTTTAGAGGACAGTGGATCGTGCTGTGGAGGATGAGCTCAGACAGGCTCTGCATTATCTCAGCTCAGCCCAGCCACGGCTCTTCACCGCAGCTGCTGGGCCTTCAGCAACCTTGCTCTAATAAAAGCCCTTCCTTTCCCACCTCTGCTCTCTCAGCGGTGAGGTATTCGCCTCCTGCTCTCTCTGCATGCTCAGCAGTCACCCACGTGACCGCTTGGCCAGTGAACTCCTCTGTGTGCACAGTCATGGCTCTTATATTTGGAAATGAGAGTTCCCTTCCGCTCCTCAACATCAACCCAAGTGCTCCTTCAGGTAGATGTGTGTCCCCATGATGCTTTCCTGGGGTTGAGCTGGGCTTGAAGCAGAGCTGAAAACAGCAGCAGCAGCTGAAAATCTCCAAGACAGGGGCAAAAATCAGGGCGGGGGGGGGAGGTGTAGTTCAGAGGGCTTGAGGCTGGAAACTGGACCAGCTCTTTGCATGGCTGTGGCCCCAGCTGGATATGTTCTGGACTGGATGGTCAAGAAGACAGGCAATATCTTTCCACCCTGCTTAGGAAGACATTTTCAGCTGGAGTGTCGGTACCCAGATCAGTGCATCTCAGTCCCCAAGCCAGTGTGGACACCCTGCATGGATGAGATGCAGGGGAAGGTGGCTGCACCCCCTCGGACCTCTGTGCTTGTGAAGGATGCCTCCGCAGGACTGGTTTTGCCCGGACACCTGCCTGCCCTACACCAGTAACCTAGGACTTTTGCTGAAGCCATGCACGCAATAGCTCTGCTAGGACTTCTGTTCCTTGGGGCTTCAGATGTGTGGAAGAGGGCTCACAGAATCACAGAATCACAGAATAGTAGGGATTGGAAGGGACCTCTGTGGATCATCTAGTCCAACCCCCCTGCCAAAGAAGGGTCACCTACAGCAGGCTGCACAGGACCACATCCAGGCAGGTCTTGAATATCTCCAGAGAAGGAGACTCCACAACCTCCCTGGGCAGCCTGGGCCAGGGCTCCGTCACCCTCAGAGGGAAGAAGTTCTTCCTCATGTTCAGATGGAACTTCCTATGCTTCAGTTTGTGCACATTGCCCCTTGTCCTGCCGCTGGGCACCACTGAAAAGAGTCTGGCCCCATCCTCCTGACATCCACCCCTGAGATATTTACAAGCATTTAGTAGGTCCCCTCGCAGCTGCCTTTTCTTCAGACTGACCAAGCCCAGCTCCCTCAGCCTTTCCTCCTAGGAGAGACGCTCCAGTCCCCTCATCATCCTCGTAGCCCTCCTCTGGACTCTCTCCAGTAGCTCCTTGTCTTTCTTGAAGTGGGGAGCCCAGAACTGGACAGAGTACTCCACATGGGGCCTCACTAGGGCATTGTAGAGGGGAAGGAGAACCTCCCTCGTCCTGCTGGCCACAATCCTCCTAATGCACCCCAGGATGACATTGGCCTTCTTGGCAACCAGGGCACACTGCTGGCTCATGGTCACCCTGTCGTCCACCAGGACACCCAGGTCCCTCTCCGCACAGCTGCTCTCCAGCAGGTCCACCCCAAGCCTGTACTGATGCATGGGGTTGTTCCTCCCCAGGTGCAGGACCCTGCATTTGCCTTTGTTGAACCTCATCAGGTTCCTCTCTGCCCAGCTCTCCAGCCTGTCCAGGTCATGCTGAATGGCAGCACAGCCTGCCGGTGTATCCACCACACCTCCCAGTTTGGTGTCATCAGCAAACTTGCTGAGGGTACATTCTAACTCTTCATCCAGGTCACTGATGAAGAAGTTAAACAAAACTGGGCCCAGTACTGACCCTTGGGGGGCACCACTAGTTACAGGCCTCCAACCAGACTCAGTGCCGCTGACGACAACACTCTGAGCTCTGCCATTCAGCCAGTTCTCAGTCCACCTCACCGACCACTCATCCAGCCCACACTTCCTGAGCTCCCCTAGGAGGATGTCATGGGAGACTGTGTCGGAAGCCTTGCTGAAGTCGAGGTAGACAACATCCACGGCTCTCCCCTCATCTATCCAGCCAGTCACACCATCGTAGAAAGCTATCAGATTGGTCAGGCATGATTTCCCCTTGGAGAATCCATGCTGACTACTCCTGATAACCTTCTTTTCCTCCACTTGCTTGTTGATGACCTCCAGGATAAACTGCTCCATCATCTTTTCCGGGATGGAGGTGAGGCTGACCGGTCTGTAGTTTCCTGAGTCCTCTTTCTTGCCCTTTTTGAAGATTGGAGTGACATTGGCCTTTCTCCAGTCCTCGGGCACCTCTCCTGTCCTCCAGGACCTCTCAGAGATGATGGAGAGTGGTTCAGCAATGACATCCACCAGCTCCCTCAGCACTCGTGGGTGTATTCCATCAGGGCCCATGAATTTGTGGGCGTTCAGATCACTTAAGCGATCCTTCACGCAGGCTCCCCTTGCTCTTCTCCACTTCTTGCCTCTTTTTTGATGAAGATTGCTGAAATGGTTTCTGGCCAGCAATAGCATTAGTGGTTTTTCTCACAGGCAAGGTTTTCTTCTTCTGAGTCCCCCCACTGTCTGCATGCACCTCCAAGATGAAGGCAGGAGACATCACCTCCAGCCTTGCCTCCGAGCCTCTCGTCGTGCCGTTGTCTCCTACCCTCCTTCCCTGTTTGCTGACCATGGAGCTGTGCTGCCTTGTGCTTCCAAGCCAACATGCTCCTCTTGTGCCTGCACCCCAACCTTGCTCCTGAGACCCCGGTGCACCCCTAGAGCCCACAATCCAGAAAAGAGAGTTTCACACCAGGGAGCAACTTGTCTCCAGTGTCAGTGGTGGGAAGTATTGATGTGGTAGGCTTGAGGCTCTTTACCCGACCATGGAGCCATGCTGCCATGTGCCTCCTGCAGCAATTAGTGGGGCACAGCATCCATGCAACCAAGGAGGCAGGAGCTGACCAGGAGACACTGGGCCCCATGAAGCAAAACGCAAGTGGGGGCTCTGCAGGCGCAGCATCCGCAGTGGGGGCTGGGGCAGGGCCCACGCTCGTCACAGCCTCTTGTTGTGGGAAAGGCACTGCTAGCCACAGAAAGGAGTAGTCCCAAGCACGCTGCAAGCCACAGGACAGGCAGCTCTTGAACGGTTGTCCCCAGCTCAGAGGAAAGCAGACACTTCAAGGAGAGGGTGTTCCCACTGCACCCCAAAAAAATGCTGGGGCAGGTGGGATGGGACAGGCTGTCTCCATCTGCCCCTGCCTTGCTCCTGCTGCTGCTGGGTGAGTTGTGGGATTTCTTTGCCTTGAGGCTTAGGACTAGAGGGCTTTAAGCATAGCAGCACAGGGCATGTCCTGGGTGCAGGGAGGATGGGGAAAGGTTGTGCAGAGCAGCTGTGCAGCAATGAGGGGCAGAGCTGCTTTGATGGGGGAGGAAGACGCTTGCTTCCTCCAGCTACAGCACACCTCTTAGCAAAGGGTGCGTTTTGCCAACAGCTCTATGCTGGTTCAGGTCATAGCATGAGACTGGGCAGATGCTGGAGTGCTTTTGGAGCCAGGGGCTTCCAGCTGGAACTAGAAACTCACCCATGATAAGCTTGGATCATCAAGCATGGGGAACAAAGAGATGCAGGATGGAGGTGAAAAGGTGGGAAGGTGCACGTCCAGCAAGGACTCAGCAGAGGGAACCTGGGCACGGGCATCTGGATGAGCCAACACACTGTCCCTCTAACCACAGTCCTCTCTGCCCCTTGGTGCAGGTGCCGCTGTGATCGCCCAGGACTTCTGCAACTCCACAGGTGATCATGAGCAGAGGCAGGACTCCAGTAATGGAGATGTGCAGAGGGTGGGGATGAGAAAGGAGAGAGGGTTTTGTTCCCTCCTTCCAATAACTTGGAGAAGGGGCTCTCCCCTCTTCAAGAGAGAGCATTTTGCAAGCATGTCATCACAAACACTTGCTTTTAGAGTCCCTGTATCACTGCCTTTCTTGCAGGGGACCTCCCAGCTCCTTATCTGAGCTTGGACTTACTTTCTGCTCAGCCTGGTGACACACTTCTGGCATGGTGCTTCATCCTGACCGGGTCACCTGCTACCCGAATTGTCTTCTGCAAGGATGGGGTGGAAGAGTACAGCCTGAAAGCCCAACACGGGCAGCTGAGCTACTCGGTGCTGCTGAACATCACCCTGGGGAGCACAGGGATGTACGCATGTGGGTACCAGCACAGGAACCAGAGCAACTGGGTGAGGAGCTCAGCCCTCAGTGCTCCCCAGCACCTGGCTGTTATAGGTGAGACACAGCACAGCCATGTGGGCAGAAAGGACAGGGCACTTGCCAACACATGACTCTGATGAGGATGGAGATGTGTGACAAAGCACACAGGGGGTAGCACTAGTAGCCTTCCTCCTGCTGAGTGTCCCATCTAAACCCAAGGATGCTCTGGAGAGGCATCCCCTCCCGGTGGGTGCCCCTTTGCCTTCACCACCCACCTCTGATGCAGACAGGAGTCTCAGCAGTTGCCAAGATATGAAAGCCAGGGCTGGGTCTGGCAGATGACAGAGGCTGGGCTGGGCATGGGGTGTTCCAAGATCTTCCCTCCGCCTCTAACAGACTACATCAGGGAAAATGGGGATGTTTGCATGAGTTGAGTGGTTCCCCTATGACTCTCCTGAATAGAGAAGTGAGCTGGGGGCTCGCTCCTTGTGTGGCATGGTCCCAGCGCAGGACATGGAGACTCACAAAGTCTGTGTTTCTCTGACAGGCAGCAACCCGTCACGCAAGACAGCGCTCCCAACCAGAGGTGAGTGACTGCTCATGAGCCCTTGCCACCATCTCCTTCCGCCTGCACCTGCCTTGTCCACCTTGTGACTCTCCTCTCTTCCAGGCCCAGTCATGCCCCTCTGGGTCTGGATCCTGCGCTCGGCCCTCACTCTGCTCCTGCTAGCATCTGCCCCTATCATCACCCTCATCCTGGAGAGATGCAGTCACTGAGTCAGCAGCACCAGCCAGACTGGAGATGTGCCCATTCCTACTGCACTCTGATGGCCTCCACGCCTTGTGGTCCCCAGATACACCCATCACAACCTCAGACATCCATCTTTTTTAGCTCCGGCATCCCTCCAGTGCTTCCCATCTCACACAGTGGTGATGTCAACCAAGGGCAGATCCCTGGCCACGGGCCAGCTGCTTAGGGTGCCGCCTGCACAGGCACCTTGGTCGGCAGAAGGTCTGTGGGAGGTGAGTCATAAAGGATTTGTTCAGAATTGGGCACTTGCTGTTGCGCGTCTGTCTTTGACTCAAATCTTTAAACAGAGCTGGGAGAGCTCCTTTGCTCCTGGATGCCACGGTCTGGAGTTCTGGGAGGGAGCTGCAGGACACATGGGGATGGGATCTTGGTATCAGCAGCACCCAACATGTATCTCACGCTCAACCTTCCCACAACAGCATATCAAGCCTACCATGTCAATGCCTCTCACCACTGACACCAGAGCCTAGTTGCTACCTGGACGGAAACTCCCGATGCTTGACTCTGGGCTCTTGGGGTGCAACGGGGAGCTCAGGGGAAAGGTTGGGGTGCAGGCACGATAGGAGCACCTTGGCTGGGAAGCACAAGGCAGCATGGCTCCATGGTCAAAAAAGAGGGAAGGAGACAGACAGCCAACCCCACGACGAGAGTCTCAGAGGCAGGGCTGGAGGTGATGCCTCTTGCCTGGCAGAGAGGTGTCCAGGCACAACAAATCCTGCTGAGGCCAGGCTTCTGAAGACCTCTTTGATAAGCCACCAGCATCCCCCAGCACTCACCATTCTGCCTGCCATTTCTTTCCAACTCCTCTCAGTTGGAAGAGGGCACCCAAGCTTTCCACTTGTCTTCTCCTAGGCAGACACACTTGCCCATGCACAATGCACAGCTCAGAGCCGGGTATATCATGGGCCCATTGTGGTTTTACAGATTGTCTCCGCACCCCCAGCACTCCAGCTGCTTGCCTCCATGGGCCTAGAAATCCCATCCCAGTGGCTAAATCCCTCCCTCCTTCATGCAGACACACAGGCTGCTGCCATAGTCCTACTCCGCCCACTTCACTTGGCCATCACACCTGCCCTCCATTGGCAAAATTTGTAGGAAAACCTTCTTGGAGATGCTGTTTCTCTCCTGTCCTCCTAGGTGCCAGGCTCTTAGCATAGCAAGTTGGGTCTTCCCACACACAGGACTCCACTCTATTTGCAAGGTCATATGCGTAGTGGTGGTCTGTAGAGGATTTAGGGGGAAACTGGGTCAGTGGCTGGTCCCTGATGTGGGTCTTGCCAAGGCATGGAGAGCAGGAGAGGCTGCTTGCTGTGAGCCACCCAGATGCTGTGGAAACAAAATACCTCAGGGTGCCCAGGCAATCCCCAGCCAGGCGAAGGAGCAGGCACAGGCATTGAGAAAAGCCTGAGATGAGGAGGAGGGCTCAGCAGAGGACCGTCAATAGACTTTCAGGCTCCTCTTCGTGAGAAGGTGCCTCTGGCCACACGTGCCTTGTTCCCAGGCACAGCAAAGCCCAGACCAAACACCTCTTCTGCCACTCCCTCAGCTGCTCAGAAAGCAGAGCCTGACAGCTCTGGCCAGCAAGGGATGGGGAATGTGCCATAGGGTACATGGGTTGGGCACCCACACCAGATGTCTCCACCATTGTCTTGTTGCTGTTGGGTGAGTCACAGCAGAACATGTCCATAGGAGAGGGATGGGGCTGCCAGGCTTTGGGGCATGAGGTCTTCAGTGACACGGAATTACCAGTAATCTTCTCTATTCACCACCCAGAGAAATGTTCTTGTGGGACATGCACTGGGGAGGGGAGAAAGACAGAGCTTTGCCATTTTTGTCATTCTGAATTAAAATGAACTTATCTTTCCTTACGGCAATGTCAACCGTCATGTTGGGTGCAAAGAGCTTTCTGACTCCTGGTGGAAGAGTACAGCCTGAAAGCAGAATGGGGACAGATGACCTACTCTGTGCCCTTCACCATAACAATGTGGAGCATGGGGACATACGCATGAGGGTAGGAGCACAAGAAAGAGTTCAACTGAGTGAGGAACACTGCCCTAAGTACTCCCTGGCACCTGACTGTCACAGGCGAGAAGTGACACTGGGACACGGGCAGGCAACACTCCATGGCCCCTCAGACCCCAAAAGAGGGACAGGACTCTGCCATGCCCCATGATATATCCCTGGGCAGTTGGGAAGCTTGGGGTCAGCATGCATTTAGCCCAGCCTTTTGCCACCAGGGAAACTCCTCCCAGTCACGAGAGAGCATTCTGATCCTCTTCTGCCCCAGCATTATGGAAATGGGAGAGTGGTGATCTTTCTGATCCAAAGCCTTACCTTCCTGCTCGCATTGCAGCAGAAAATGTGGCCTGCAAATGCGGTGAACTGAGGATGGCTCAACCCATCTGCCCATACTCAGGTCAAAGTGGTGGCCATGCCTGGTCCTCTGCACCCTATACACACCCATCTGTAAGGCACAGGGACTGGCTGAAAACCTCACCCAGGAGACCTCAGGTGGGGGGGTCTTTGAATGAGATGGGGATGGATCTTAACATGAGCAGCCCCCCACATGCACAGCAGGCTCAACTTTCCCCAACAGCATCTCAAGTCTACCACACAAACACGTCCAATCACTCACCCGGGAGCCAAGTCACTCCCTGGTCTGAAACTCCCAATACTCAACTCTGGGCTCTCAGGTCACGCCGGGGAGCTCAGGGGCAATGCTGGGGTGCAGGCACAAGAGGAGCACCTTGACTGGGAACCACAAGGCAGCATGGCTCAATGCTCAAAAAAGAAGGAAGGAGACAGACAGTCAACCCCACAACGAGAGTCTCGGAGGCAAGGCTGGAGGTGATGCCTCCTGCCTTCATCTTGGAGGTGCATGCAGGCAGTGGGGGACTCTCAGAGGAGGAAAACTTTCACAGTGAGAAAAGCCACTCTCTGTATGGCTGCCCAGACACCATTTCAGCAACCGTCATCAAAAAAACGGGCAACAGGTGGAGAGGAGCATGGGGAGCCCTCTTCCACACATCTAAAGCCCCAAGGAACAAAACTCCTAGCAGAGCTACTGCCAGCACAACAGATCCTCCTGAGGCATCCCTCGCAAGCAGAGAAGCCCAAGGGAATGGTGTGGGTGAGAGATGCAGCCACCTTCCCCTGCATCTCATCCACGCAGGCTGTCCAGGGGGGCTTAGTGCTTGAGATGCACTAATTTGAGTTCTGCTCTCCAAATGTTCACAGCCTGTGCTGAAAATGCCTTCCTAAGAGCGGTGGAAAAACACAGCCTGTCCTCTTCACCATCCAGTCCAGAACACAGGAAAATCAGGCTTGCCATAGCCGTGCAAAGAGCTGGTCCAGTTTCCAGCCCTCAAGCCCTCTGTACGCTCCCACCTGCCCCTGGTTGGATATTTGCAGCTGCTGCTCCTGTTTTCCGTCCTGTTTCAAGCCCAGATCAACCCCAGCAAAGCATCATGGAGACACACATCTTGTTCAAGTAGTGGCTGGGTTGATGCTGAGGACTGGAAAGCAAATCTCATTGCTAAATATAAGAGCCACGGCTACACACATGAAGGAGTGCTCTGACCAAGCGGTCGCACGGTCAGCTTCTGAGAATGAAGAGAGAGCAGGAGGTACACTGCCTCGCCACTGAGAGAGCAGACGTGAGAAAGGAAGGGCTTTTTTTAGAGCAAGGTCACTGGAGGTCCAGCAGCTGCAGCAAGCAGCAGCGGCTGAGCTGAGCTGAGATGGTGCTGAACCCATCCTTCACGGTGGGATCTGCTGTCATCTACAGGGAAGTCACGAGAAGTCACGGGCTCCAGAAGACCCCTTAAAAAACCATGAGCATCCCCCTGAACTCCTCTTTCAGCCTGCCATTTCCTTCCTGACCCCTCTCAGTTGGAAGAGGGCTCCCAACTTTCCACCTTTCTTCTCCTAGGCAGACACACTTGCCCTTCTGCAATGAAGAGATAAAAGTCTGGTATCTCACTGGGAAGTTTGTGTGTTCACAGATTGTTTCTACACCTCCAGCATTGCTGCTGCTCTTCTCTTTGGGCCCTGAAATCCCATCCCACTGGCTAAATTCTTCTCTCCTCCATGCAGACAGAAAGGCTGCTGCCATAGTCCTACTCCACCACCTGACTTGGCCATCACACCTGCTCTTGATCAAGTCCATCTCCCAAAAATCCTCTTGAAGATGGTGCTCCTCTGCTGCCCTCCTAGTTCCCAGGCTCCTAACAGAGAAAGCTGGGTCTTCCCACACACAGGACTCCACTCTGCCTGCAAGGTTCGGTGCATAGTCGTGGCTGGGAGATGAGCCATGAGGAAACTGGGTCGATGGCTGGTCCCTGATGTGGGTCTTGCCAAGGCATGGAGAGCAGGAGGGGCTGCTTGCTGTGAGCCACCCAGATCCCATGCCAAAAGCAGACCTCATGTTGCTGAGCCACCCCACAGCCACCTGAAGGAGCCAGGACAGGCACCGAGAAAAGATGACAAGCAGGGCTCAGCAGAGGGCCAACGACCGACTTTCAGGCTCCTCTTTGTGGGAAGACACCGCTGGCAACATCTGGCTTAGTCCCAGGCATGGCAGAGCCCACAGTGGACACTTCTACCGCTTCCTCAGCTGCTCAGAAAGCAGACCCTGACAGCTTTGGACGGCCAGGGATGCAGAAGGTGCCCTAGGGCATGGCAGGTTGGGCGCTCATGCCAGATCTATCCTCCGTTGCCCTGCTGCTGTCTCTGAAAGGTACCGAGGAGTTGCAGGATGGAAACATATGGGTGGGAAGATGCTCACCAAGCAAGGACTCAGCAGTGGGACATGGACAGGGGCACGTGGGTCAGCTAGGTCGCTGCACCTCTGTCCAAAAACCATCTATGCCAAACGGTGCAGGTGCCAATGTGACCTCCCAGGATATCTGCATCTCCATGAGTGACGGTGATCTCGGAGATGGGTCCAGAAAAGAAGATATACAGGCAGCAGAGATGAGAAAGGACAGGGGATTTTGTTCCCCAGATACAAACCCTTGAAGGAGAGACAATCCCCTCCCTGGGACAGGCCATTTTGCAGACCTACCAGCATGAACGTTCTCCAGTACCATTCCTGCATCACTGCCTTCTCTCCAGGGGACCTCCGGGCTCCTCATCACAGCCTCAGTTTACTTTCTGCTCAGCCTGGTGACACACTTCTGGCCTGGTGCTTCATCTTGAGGGACTCACCTGCTACCTGAATCAGCTTTTGCAAGCATTTAATGGAAGAGTACAGCCAGAAAGCCCAATGGGGGCAGATCAGCTACTTTGTGCTGCTGAACCTCACCCTGGGGAGTGTGGGGAGATACACGTGTGTATACCAGCACAGGAACAAGAAGAACTGGGTGAGGAGCTCTGCCCTCAGAGCTCTCTGGCACCTGGTAGTCAGAGGTGAGACACAGCACGGCGATGTGGGCAGAAGGGACAGGGCATTTGCTACCACGTGGCTCTGCTGAGGACACAGCTGGGTGTTGGAGCAGCCAAGGCACAGCACCAGCATCCTGGCTGGTGGGACCACCTGACCTGGGAGAGAGTTGCCGTCCCCTGCATCCAGTGATCCAAAATAACACTCCCTTCTGACATCGCCCCAAGAGATGTCGCTGAGAAAAGGGCCACGCTGAGGATAGCTCAGCTGATCTCATACTCGGATCCGAGGGGTGTCTGTGCCTGGCCCTCTGCACCCCACACCCACCCAACAGTGGGGCAGGGGGACTGGGATGAAAACCTCACCCAAGAGACACGAGAGACAGCTGGCTGGCCACAGGCAGATGGGGATGGGGTCTGGGCACCTGCAGCCCCTGACATGCAACCCAGGATCCACCTTCCTGCCAGGGCATCTCAAGAAACCCACACCAACACATCCCGTCACTGACCCACCACCCTAAAGCATCTGGGAGAGGCTGATGTTGTTGACTGTCCCCATGGGGAGATGGAGACACCCAGCTACAGGCACAGCCCAGGGCAGGAGCTCCTGGGGTAGCTCTGGCCACGACGATGCAAAGCGGGCTGGGGGACAAGGGGCAGGAGGGCTTTGCAGGCAGGATGCTGACCCTGAGGGACAGGCAAAGATGGCTCATGCTGCAGTGTCTGAGTGTAGGGAAATGAAAATGGGGGCTCTGCAGGTGCAGCATCCGCAGTGAGGGCTGGGGCAGGGCCCCCACTCGTCACAGCCTCTCGTTGTGGGGAAGGCACTGCTAGCCACAGAAAGAAGCAGTCCCAAGCATGCTGCAAGCCACAGGTCAGGCAGCTCTTGAACGCCTATCACCAGCTCAGAGGAAAGCAGACGCTTCACGGAGAGGGTGTTTGTGCTGCACCCCAAAAAATGCTGTGGCAGGTGGGATGGGCCAGGCTGACTCCTGGCCCTGCCTTGCTCCTGCTCCTGCTGCTGCTGGGTGAGTTGGGGATTCTTTGCCTTGGGGCTTAGGACTGGAGGGCTGCCGAGCAGGCCAGGACAGGGCACAGGGGAGGATGGGGAAAGGGTGTGCAGAGCAGCCATGCAGCAATGAGTGGCAGAGCTGCTTTGATGAACGGAGGAAGACAATTGCCTCCTCCAGGTACAGCTAAGTTCTGAGCTAAGGGCACATTTTTCCAACCCTTCCAAGGGAGTTCGGGTAATAGTGTGAGACTGGGCAGATGCTGGAGCGCTTCTGGGAGTCACAGGCATCCACCTGGAATAACAAAGCCACCCCAAACTGGCTTAAGGGGGAGTCAGCTGAGGAGACCAAGGACCTGCAGGAATCATCCAGATGGGTGGGAAGATGCTTGCCCAGCAAGGACTCAGCAGTGGGGACCTGGGCACAGGCATGGGGGTGAACCGGGTCATGGCCCCTCTAACCTAAACCCTCTCTGCCCAATGCTGCAGGTACCGGTGTGACTGCCCAGGACATCTGCAGCTCCCCGGGTGATGGTGAGCACAGGGATGGGTCCAGAAAAGGGAGGTGGGCAGGGGTGGAGAAACGAGAAGGGTAATGTTCCCTGGCTACAAACCCTTGGAGGAGAGACTCTCCCCTCTCTGAGACACAGCATTTTGCAAACCAGTCATCACTAACGCTTGCTTGTGGCATCTCTGCATCATTACCTTCCTTCCAGGTGACCTTCCGGCTCCTCATCTGAGCCTGGACTTGCTTTCTGTTCAGCCTGGTGACACACTTCTGGCCTGGTGTTTCATCCTGACAGAGTCACCTGCTACCCGAATTGTCTTCTGCAAGGATGGGGTGGAGGAGTACAGCCTGAAAGCCCAACATGGGCAGCTGAGCTACTCCGTGCTGCTGAATGTTACCCTGGGGAGCGCAGGGATGTACACTTGTGGGTATCAGCACAGGAACGAGAGCAACTGGGTGAGGAGCTCTGCCCTCAGTGCTCCTCGGTACCTGACTGTCACAGGTGAGATGTGGCACTGGGGCATGGACAGGCACTGCTTCAGGGACCCACAGAGCCAGTCTGAGGGTGAGGACCCCACTTTGCCCCATGGCATGTGCTGGGGCAGTTGGGATTTTCAAAATCAGTGTGAATTTCAGCTCCGCCATTGCCCCAGGGCAACTCCTCCCATTCATGGGAAAGCATCCAGCTAAACTAGTGCCCCAGCAACAAGGAGAGTCATGGGGTCAGATCTAATCAAGCCTCATCTCTGCAGTGCGTTGATTTATTAATCACGACCATTGATAGATGGTGGGTCAAGGGGTCCCCACATCTGCTTAGTTTGTGGCACGGAGTCCATCTCCATCTCCTAAAGGTGAGTGATTCCCACCCTGCACTCCCAGTGTCCCCCAGCATGGGGCCAAACAATGCTGGCCTGCTGACACCGGGACATGGAGACATACATGAACTAGCACCTAGCCTGCTACCAAGATCCTGCTCTTTGCGTCTCCCCGTGATGCCTCCTCTTTCCCAACACCTTCTTTCACCCCTCAGCTCCCCATCGCCAGATCCACACCTTCCCCACAGGCATCGTGCTGGGAGTGGTGGCCATCTCCCTCCTCCTCCTGGCTGCAGTCAGCTACTGTGCCGTCAAGAAAGGTGAGCGATTTGGGGAAATTGAGGGCAAAGCACAAGGTGAATCCCAGAGGCGAGTTGAAATGACCTGTGCTGCTTTTGGATGGCTGACCCCTTACCTTCATTTCAGAGGAAGCTGAGCATCTCAGGACTTTCCTTTATAAGCTGGGTGGAGCAAAGGTGCTGAGATGAGGAAGATTTTTCCTTTGGAGTGATTGCACTCAGATGCAAAAGTGTGGAGGGAAAGTCCAAATGCACACCTGCCACAGGCAGACTTTTGCCCCCAGTCCTCTGGGCATTAGAAGGGAGTTTCCCAGCTGGCCTGAGAGAAGCAAGCACGACTCATCGACACTTGGGCTGTCCACAGCTACTGAGAGCTTGGGAGAAGCCAGTCTGGGAAATGGGACTCGTGGTTGCGTAGGCTGGGCTGGAAAAGTCCCTCCTTCCCTGAGTGAGGTGGGCAGGTTCAGCCCAGCATCTTCATCGTGCAGCCCAGAGCACGGAAAGGCAGGGCTGGGCAGTAACTCTGCCTCCCCACCTCTCCCTTTCTTTTCCTTGCAGGGGCCTGCGGAGAGAGATGCCAAAGGTGAGCAGCAATCCCTCCCGATTGCGGGGCTGGGGAGTGATGGAGATGGGGGCATGCTGGGCACCCTGGGGTGGTCCTTGGCCTTGGACAGCATGATCTGTGTCCGTGGGTGGGTTCCCCCAGGGTGGAGTCAGGGAGGAGCAGGGCTTTCCCTGGGATTGACTCCAGCCATGGACTCGATGTAAGAAAGCATCAACCATAGGAATGGCCCAAATGGCCCCGTTGCTGCAGGATGGCAGTGGGGCCACACATTATCAACGCTTTTTCTCCCTGTTCTTTCCACACTGCTCGGTGATGCTGGTAGTGCTGAGGACTCTCCTGCTAACAACCAGAGTCACTGTAAGTGCCAATCGCCCTTGCACCCTTCCACTCCTGCACCGGGAATAATGCCCTTCTGCTTCGTCCTCCTCACTTGCAATGAAGCACTGCCCCCATATTCAAAGTTATTCAGGAATATCCTTTATATTCCCAATAACTTCAATTTCAATAAATTCTATTCTCACTAAATCATCCCAATCCCATCTTGGTATCTACTCTTGAACCCTGGGGCTCCTTCCTTCCAAACCTCCTGTTGGCCTTCTCCAACATCCTGCTGGTGGTTGGACACTAACTCTGGTTCTCCTTCCAGGTGTCAACACTGATGGAGTGAAGAGAGCTGAGGTGAGTTCAGCTCTTGCAGAGGCCTTCAGGCTGTGCAAGATCGTCTTGACTGCAAGACAGCCCATTTTGGGGAGACGACAAAGCCAAAAAACCACGAGGCTGGGATTTTCCCCAGGTTCTGCTGTGCCTCTCATCACCCTCCTTCCATGGTGCCAGGCCCAGCCCAAGGGTCTGTAGCTGTGATGGGCACTAGGAGCTTGACGCTGCTGTATTTTCTCTTTTGAAGGTCTGCAGACCAAACTGCTCAGCGGCTTCACTCTACGCCAGCTTATGGGAAAGCGAGAGGTGATGTAGCCAGCTTTGCAGCTCTCCAACAGAAGACACAAGAGTTCAAGTGGATCCTTGCTGGCCCTCTCACCCCTCCTTGAGGATCTCTGGACATTTGCTGAACATTCCTGGAGGGGCTCAGGCTGTCTCCTTCATGCGTTGCATTTCTCTTGTTCCTACCCACTCGGATCTTTAGCTCCCCTGGAGGAAATGCTTGCTTGGAGAGACTTCAAAAGACCCCAAGACCCTGCTCCATTAAAACACCCTGCTGCCAGCTTTGTCAAGATCATAGTGTGCAGGCAGGGGTGTCGTCCACACTGTCTGAGAGAGTCAGAGACAAATGGGGAAAGCATGGAAGATCTGCAAGCCGTAAATAAAAGCATGAAGTTGCAGCCCAAAGAGAAAGAAGGTGCTGTTGCCTCCTTGCAGGAGAGGTGTCAGGTAAAATGCCACACTGCAAGCGGCTGTTTGTCTGCCTCCAGGGCTTCTCACAGAAACTTGGTCCATGGGGCTCACCTTGAGACAACAAAGCCCAGCTCGCGTGGAATCTACAAAGACATATCTAATTAAAGCCTCAGCATTAATGCAAACCCACAGCTACCAGCTGATGATGATTTTGAAGCAAGATCATCGTCTGCAAGAATGCAGGTGTCACATGACTTTGACTGGTATTTTAACACTCCAATGGCATGGGTCATTTTGGGTACAGCGAGGGCTTTTGGCTGGGATTTGGGCTTGGGAAGGAAAGCAGGGCCAATATGAGAAAGGAGAAGCAGAGTGTGAAGATGAAGGTTTTAGGGTCTGGCAGATGCCTCAGCTAAGCTCAGAAAAGAGACAGCTCCCCTTTCTATCCTCATGTGTCTCTACAGTCCCTTCATATCTCTACAGCCATCCATTTGTATATCTACCACTCTCTTTGGGCAGCTCAATCCGATTCCTTGAGGGGCCATGTAAGACAGAGGTACAATCACTGATACAAATTCATAGACGTTTATTCTTCATTTGAGCAAAACCACACCATCATTGCACATAGTTATTAACACAGATGTCCGAGCACATCAGTGCCCGTGTGTCTGTGTATCTGCATACACATATCTGCATCTGTGTGGGTAGATATCAGAGCACACTCATATTTGTATCACTCAGTTTACGCCTACAAGTTACACTTTATGTAGTGAGATGGAGATGTCTTCACTTCAGTTACACATAAATTTACAATTAATAGAGTTTATATGCATTTATATATCACACATTCTAAATATACGTGCAAGTCATGGACATAATTTTGGTTAACATCATCCAGAAAACATTTATGGTGTGTGTGGAAAGGGCTGGGAACCGTGGAGAGGTGGGGTGTGGAGATGTTGGATGGACATGGCTTGTGGGTAGGTGTTGCCCTCCCATGCCAAGCACTGCCAGTTCCCCAGCAAGAATGGGTGAACATTGGGTTGGCACAAAGCAGGTTCATGGTGGCAGGGACAAACCCATTGGCAGCCTGCAAGGATGCCTCTAAACCCCATCTGCCTTGTGGGTGGAAGAGGTTTTGGGAAGGGAAAGGTGGAGAACATGGTCAGCTGAGGACCTGGGGAAGCACCACCAAGGTTCCCAACGCACAGCCCTTCCCCATGACGGCAACGCCCAAGTAGACCCAACCTGGACACACCAGCCCCATTTTACCAGTGTGGGAGCTCTCTGCCACAGAGAACAGGACAACATGGCCAAGCCTCCCTGGGCTCTCGCCCTGCTGGAGCACTATCTGGGCTGGCCGCATGAGTGGCTCACCGTGGCGTACATCGTGGTGCTGTTCTTCAGTTCCATGCGAGGCTTTAAAGGGAAGATTACACCACTTTCACCAGCTGACTCCAAGTCCAGTGCACAACAAGCTACCAAAATAGTACCAGATTTGTGCCAGTGCAGTGTCTCTAGGCAGCCCAGTATTTCTTCTTTCTTACTGTTTTCCTGCAATTTTTTTTCCTCTTGAAAAGCCCCAGCGTGTTGCATCATGCATTTAGGCATGTACCATTTTTTCAGGAAAAATATTTCAAGAAGATACAGAGAAAAACACCAAACATTTTGTGGAAAATATCTTCTTATTGGAGAAGTGTCACCCTTTGCAAGCACAAAGGGGCGCCTGGCAAAGTGAGATACGGGAATGCAGACACAACAATAAATTTCTTTTCCTCCAAGGGCAAGAATTGAATTCTTGGTGGGAACGGCCCTGTGGGAATCCCCAGCCCAGGCCAGCAGCACAGACCCCGACCAGCGCATCCCATCCTGGCTTTGGCACCAAACGTGTGCCACGACTCACCCTGTTATGTCCAACGTGGGCAACGGTGGAGTCTGCTGGGGAGCAAAAACCACGTTGTTAGCTGTGACTCACTCACTGCTGAGACCGTGGCATGGCCTGTTGATGGGCACAGGCGTGCTGGCTGTGCCGGAGAGCCGTCAGCCTACAAGAATGCGGTGCCCAAGGACAGAAGGGTCCATGGCTCACCCAGAGGGACGAGGTGGGACTCACACTGTATTTTGTTGCCGTTGCTCATCTCATTGCTGGGAACTTGCTGTTGCCTGGAGAGGACAGAGAAAAGGGGGTTGGGGTGTGTGTCCAGGCTGTGATGGGGCCATTGGGGTCATTCCCACGGATGATGCTGTCTTGTGCCAGTTCCACAACGGGAGTCAACCCCAGGGAAAGCCCTGCTCCTCCCTGACTCCACCCTGGGGGAAACCACCCATGGACACGGACCATGCTGTCCATGGCCAAGGACCACCCCAGGGTGCCTGGGATGCCCCCACCTCCATCATCCCCAGCCCCGTAGTCGGGATGGATTGCTGCTCACCTTTGGCATCTCTCTCCGCAGGCCCCTGCAAGGAAAAGAAAGGGAGAGGTGGGGAGGCAGAGTTACTGCCCAGCCCTGCCTTTCCGTGCTCTGGGCTGCACGATGAAGATGCTGGGCTGAACCTGCCCACCTCACTCAGGGAAGGAGGGACTTTTCCAGCCCAGCCTACTCAACCACGAGTCCCATTTCCCAGACTGGCTTCTCCCAAGCTCTCAGTAGCTGTGGACAGCCCAAGTGTTGATGAGTCGTGCTTGCTTCTCTCAGGCCAGCTGAGAAACTCCCTTCTTATGCCCAGAGGACTGGGGTCAAGTGTCGATGAGTCGTGAGTTGTTTGCGCAGGACAGCTCAGACACTTCCTTCTTGTGCCCAAAGTGCTGGGAGCAAATGTCTCCCCAGGACACCGATGCATTTGGACCTTCCCTCCACACTTTTGCATCTGAGTGCAATCACTCCAAAAGAAGAGTCTTCCCCATCTCAGCACCTTCTCTCCCCCCAGCTGATAAAGGAAAGGCCTGAGACACTCAGCTTTCTCTGAAATGAATGCAAGGGGTCGGCCATCCTAAACTGCCAAAGGTCTTCTTAACTCACCTCTGGGATTCACCTTGTGCTTTGCCCTCAATTTCCCCAAATCACTCACCTTTCTTGACAGCAGAGTAGCTGACTGCAGCCAGGAGGAGCAGAGATATGGCTGCCACTTCCCAGCACGATGCCTGTGGGGAAGGGGAGGATCTGGCAATGGGAACCTGGTGGGGACAGAAGGTGTTGGGAAAGAGGAGGTGTCATGGGGAGAAGCAGAGAGCAAGTTTTTAGAGGGAGGCCACATCCCACTCGACGAGCCTCCCTGTGTCTTGGTGCTGGTAGCCCAGCATCCCTCAGAGGATGCTGGGGGACACTGGGAGGGTGGGGAGGGAATCACTCACCTGTGGTTGATGGCCCTACCTGGGAGCTGGAGTCTGTGCCTGCGAGGAAAAAGGGACAGGGTGAGAGTGTCCAGGTCTCCCAGCTCCTGCGCACACTAAGCAAGTGTGGGGATCCCCTGACCACCATCTATTAATCATGGTGACAGATAAATCAATGCATTGCACAGATGTGACTCTGTCTTAGATCTGGCACCACCACACTCATAACATTTCTGTTATGCTGGGGCAGGATGCTCTCCCGTGCATGGGAGGAGCTGGAAAAGGCTGAGCTGAAATTCACGTGTATACTGAGCATCCCAACTGCCCCAGCACATGCCATGGGGCAAAGTGGGGTCCTCACCCTCAAATGGGGTCAGTGGAGCCCAGGAATTGTACCACCCCATGCCCCAGTGCCACATCTCACCTGTGACAGTCAGGTACCGAGGAGCACTGAGGGCAGAGCTCCTCACCCAGTTGCTCTCATTCCTGTGTTGGTACCCACACATGTACATCCCTGTGCTCCCCAGGGTAACATTCAGCAGCACAGAGTAGCTCAGCTGCCCGTGTTGGGCTTTCAGGCTGTACTCCTCCACCCCATCCTTGCAGAAGACAATTCGGGTAGCAGGTGACCAGGTCAGGATGAAGCACCAGGCCAGAAGTGTGTCACCAGGCTGAGCAGAAAGTAAGTCAAGACTCAGATAAGGAGCCAGGAGGTCACCTGGAAGGAAGGTAGTGATGCAGGGATGCCACAAGCAAGTGTTTGTGAGGGCAAAATGCTTTGGCTCAGGAAAGGGAGAGTCTCTTCTCCAAGAGTTTGTAGATGGGAACATTAGCCCTCTCTCCACCCCTGCCCACCTCCCTTTTCTGGACCCATCCCTGTGCTCACCATCACCTGGGGAGCTGCAGATGTCCTGGGCAGTCACACCGGTACCTGCAGCATGGAGCAGAGAGGGTTTTGGTTAGAGGGGCCATGACCCAGTTCATCCCCATGCCTGTGCCCAGGTCCCCACTGCTGAGTCCTTGCTGGGCAAGCATCTTCCCACCCATCTGGATGATTCCTGCAGGTCCTTGGTCTCCTCAGCTGACTCCCCCTTAAGCCAGTTTGGGGTGGCTTTGTTATTCCAGGTGGATGCCTGTGACTCCCAGAAGCGCTCCAGCATCTGCCCAGTCTCACACTATTACCCGAACTCCCTTGGAAGGGTTGGAAAAATGTGCCCTTAGCTCAGAACTTAGCTGTACCTGGAGGAGGCAATTGTCTTCCTCCGTTCATCAAAGCAGCTCTGCCACTCATTGCTGCATGGCTGCTCTGCACACCCTTTCCCCATCCTCCACTCTGACCAGGACATGCCATCTTGCCCCACTTGGCAGCCCTCAAGTCCTGAGCCCCAAGGCAATGAAATTCCACAACTCACCCAGCAGCAGCAGGAGCAGGAGCAAGGCAGGGCCAGAAGGAGAGAGCCTGTCCCATCCCACCTGCCCCAGCATTTTTTGGGGTGCAGCACAAACGCCGTCTCCATGAAGTATCAGTTTTCCTCTGAGCTGGCGATAGCAGTTCAAGAGCTGCCTGACCCATGGCTTGCAGCGCACTTGGGGCTCGTCTTGTTGTTTTTCTGTGGCTAGCAGTGTGTTTCCCACGACAAGAGGCTGTGACGAGCGGGGGTCCTGCCTCTCCTCCCACTGCGGATGCTGCACCTGCAGAGCCCCCACTTTCATTTCCCCACACTTAGACACGGGAGCATGAGCCGTCTTTGTCCCTCAGGGTCAACATCCTGTCTGCAAAGCCCTCCTGCCCCTTGTCCCCCAGCCCGCTTTGCTTCGTCGTGGCCAGAGCTACCCCAGCAGCTCCTGCCCTGGGCTGTGCCTGTAGCTGGGTGTCCCCATCTCCCCATGGGGACAGTCAACAACATCAGCCTCTCCCAGATGCTTTAGGGTGGTGGGTCAGTGATGGGATGTGTTGGTGTGGGTTTCTGGAGATGCCCTGGCAGGAAGGTGGATCCTGGGTTGCATGTCAGGGGCTGCGGGTGCCCAGATCCCATCCCCATCTGCCTGTGGCCAGCCAGCTGTCTCTCCTGTCTCTTGGGTGAGGTTTTCATCCCAGTCCCCCTGCCCCACTGTTGGGTGGGTGTGGGGTGCAGAGGGCCAGACACAGACACCCCTTGGACCTGAGTATGGGCAGATGGGCTCAGTCGGCCTCAGCTGGGTACTTTTCACAGCCACATCAGCTGGGAATGTTGGATCACCAGACAATGGCAGCTCTCTCCCAGCTCAGGCCGTCCCGACAGCCACGATGCTGGCCCTATGCCCTGCGTGCCCCAGCACACAGCTCCATCCTCAGCAGAGCCACATGACTGCAAGTAGCCTGTGCCTTCTGCCCACATCGCCATGCCGTGTCTCACATATGGCAGCCAGGTGCCGGGGAGCACTGAGAGCAGAGATCCTCACCCAGTTCTTCTTGTTTCTGCGCTGGTGTCTACACGCAGATGGCCCCACAGTCCCCAGGGTGAGGTTTCAGCAGCACAAAGTAGCTCAGCTGCGACCATTCTGCTTTCAGGCTCTGCTCTTGCACCCCACCCTTGAAGATGATTTGGGTAGCAGGTGACCTGGTCAGGATCAAGCACCAGACTGGAACTGTGTGGCCAGGCTGAGCAGAAGCTTAGTCAAGGCACGGAGGAGAAGCTGGGAGGTCCCCAGGGTAAAACACAGCGATGCAGGGATACTACGGGCCAGCGTTCATGATGGCCAAGATGCAAAACATTCTGGACTGGGGAGGGTACAGTCTCTCCTCCAAGGGTTTTTAGTCGGTGAAACAAAACTGCCCTACTTTCTCATCTCCACCCCTTGCACAGATCCATTTCTGAAGTTATCCCTGTGTTGACCATCATCTGGAGAGCTTCAGATGTCCTTGGCAGTCATGCTGGCACCTGCACCATGGAGCAGAGAGGCTTTTACTTCGAGGGGCAGCAACTTGGTTCATCCAGATCTCTTTGCCCAGCTCCCCATTGCTGAGTTCTCTCTGGACAAGCTCCATCCCACCCGTGTGCATCCATCTTGCATCTCCTCAGTTTCCTTGCTTGACTTCTCGCCAAGCTTGGATGGGTTTGTTGCTCCAGGTGGGTTACCTTGCCTCACCCACAGCCCCCCATCCTCACGGTGTCAGTCAGGGCATCTCTTCTGCTCTCTCCCTATTTTTACCATGCTCTGCTCCACCATACCCGTTTCAGAGCTCTGCACCCCAACAGCAAAGGGCCCCTAATGAAAAGCCACCCAACTTCCCAAGCGCCACTTCTGTATTTGCACTGCTTGCAGAGCTTCTTTGCACCCAGCACGACAGTTGCCTTCGCCACATGGAAAGGGATTTTCATTTCACAGAATCACAGAATCACAGAATGGTCAGGGTTGGAAGGGACCTCTGTGGGTCATCTAGGCCAACCCCCCTGCCGAAGCAGGGTCACCTGCAGCAGGCTGCACAGGACCTTGTCCAGGTGGGTCTTGAATATCTCCAGAGAAGGAGACTCCACAACCTCCCTGGGCAGCCTGTTCCAGTGCTCCGTCACCCTCAGAGTGAAGAAGCTCTTCCTCATCTTCAGCTGGAACTTCCTCTGCTTCCTATATTTCAATTGAGGATGATGAAAACAACAAAGCACTGTCCGTCCCCATCCCCACACACGTCTCCCACAGGATTGTTTCTCTGGGTGCTCTATAGAGAACAGGACCCTTAATTCAGTAAAAAACAAAAATAAAACAGAAACAAGCAGCCATACATCCCCCTTTTTCTGTTGCAATATCAAGGATGTGAATAGGATTTTGGTCTGCTAAAAGGGAACGTGGAGCCGGTGCTGTGTTCAAGCTGATTATCTACCCTGAAAGGTGTTTTATGCACAGCTTCTGCAGCCTCTGCGCAGATCTTCCCGTCATGGGATGCAACACATACCCTTTTAAACCCCTCTTATATTTAACTCAGCTCTCCACACAGGAAAATCCCCATGACCCAAAGTCTGGCAGCCCCGTCCCTGTCCCAGAGATGTGCCCTGCTGTGACTCACCCAACAGCAGCAAGGCAACGTAAGAGAGATCTGGCATGGGCGCCCAACATGCCGTACCCTACGGCACCTTCCCCATCCCTAGCTGGCCAGAGCTGGCAGGCTCTGCTTTCTGAGCAGCTGAGGAAGTGGCAGAAGAAGTGTCCACTCTGGACTTTGCTGCACCTGGGAACAACCCATCTGTGGCCAGAGGCGCCTTCCCACAAAGAGGAGCCTGAAAGTCTATTGGTGGTTCCTCTGCTGACCCCTGTTCATCGTCTTGCGCTTCTCTCCGTGTCTGTCCCGGCTCACTGCCCTGGCTGTGGAGTGGCTGACCAACATGGGGCCTGCGTTCGCCATGGGATCTGCTCACAGCAAGCAGCCTCTCCTGGCTCTCCGTGCCTTGGCAAGACCCACGTCAGGGACCAGCCATCGACCCAGTTTCCCCATGGCTCCTCTCCTGCCCACCACTACACATCTGACCACGCAAACAGAGTGGAGTCCTGGGTCTAGGAAGACCCAGTTCTCTCTGTTAAGAGCCTGGTCACTAGGAGAGCAGCAGAGGAACAGCATTTCTAAGAGGGTTTTGGGGAGATGGAGCAAATCAAGAGGAGGCGTGATGGCCAAATCTAGTGGTGTAGTAGGACTATGACTGCAGCCTGTCTGTCTGCATGGAGGAGAGAGGGATTTAGCCACTGGGATGGGATTTCTGGGTGCATGGAGAGGAGCAGCAGCAATGCTGGAGCTGCAGATTCAATCTGTAAATGCACAACATGCCCCTGACATACCAGTTTTATCTGTGCGTTGCACATGGGCAACTGTGTCTGCTTAGGAGAAGACAGATGGAAAGTCGGGAGCCCTCTACCAATGGAGAGGGGTCAAAAAGGAAACAACAGGCAGAAAGGTGAGTGCAGGGGGATGCTCCTGGTTTTTCAAGGGGTCTCAGGACTTCCCCTTAGAGGACAGCTGATCCTGCCATGGAGAAAGGGCTCGGCCGGGTTCAGCACCATCTAAACTCAGCCCAGCCACTGTTCCTTGTTGCAGATTTTGGGCCTCCAGCGACCTTGTTCTAAAAAAAAACCCTCCCTTTCCCGCATCCTGTCTCTCAGTGGTGAGGTATTCACCTCCTGCTCTCTGTGCATGCCTGGAAGTTAACCACGCAACCACATGGCCAGACCACTCCTTCGTGTGTGTAGCCATGACTCCTATATTTAGCAATGAGATTTCCTTCCTGTTCCCCAACATCAACCCAGCCACTACCTCAGAAAGATGAGTGTCCCCATGATGCTTTGCTGGGGTTGAGCTGAGCTTGAAGCAGGACTGAAAACAGGAGCAGCAGCTGCAAGTACCCAAGCCAGGGCCCAGAACACAGTGGGGGAGTGCAGAGGTCTTGAGGGTTGCAAACTGGACCAGCTCTTTGAACGGCTGTGACCCCAGTTCGCTGTGTTCTGGACTGGATGGTGAAGAAGACAGGCTGTGTCTTTCCACCCCTCTTCGGAAGGCATTTTCAGCACAGCCTATGAGCTTTTGGAGAGCAGGACCCAAATTGGTGCATCTTAAGCACTAAGCTCCTCTGGACACACTGCTTGGATGAGATGCAGGCGAACATGGCTGCATCACTCACCCCTATCATCCTCTCAGGCCTCTCTGCTGGTGAGGGATGCTTCAGCAGTGTTTGTTTTGCCTGGACACCTCCCTGCCCTGCACCAGCATCCTGGGACATTGGCTGAAGCCTTGTATGCAATAGCTCTGCTAGGAGTGATGTTTCCTGGGGATTTAGATCTGTGGAACAGATCTCCTCTTGCTTTTCTCCACTCTGGTGTGTTTTTTTAATAAAGGTTGATGCAACGGGGTCTGGCCAACCATACCAACAGTGGCGTTCCTCACAGGGAAGCTTCTCCTCCTCTGAATGCCCCCACTGCCCATACGCAGCTCCAACACGAAGGCAGGAGGCATCACCTCCAGCCACGCCTCTGAGCCTCTCATAGTGAGGTTGTCTCCGACCCTCCTTCTCCCTTTCCTGACCATGGAGCAGTGCTGCCTTGTGCCTCCTCACCTGACACCACCCCAAGCCTGTTTTGGGTCACGTTTTTTTCTTTCTACTGGGTGACCCTGGAAGTGCTGAACTTCCCCTAAATCTCACATACTGATCCAAAGCCAATTACGAGCGCACTGTGAGGCAAGGAATCCTGCTAAAGTTTGCAGATCAATCACTATTCCATCCTCTTTTTTTTTTTTTCTCCCCAGTGTTTAGAATCCCTCAACCCAGGAGTCCTGCTCCATCTTCTCCACCCATACTGTAAGGGTTCACTCATCTCTGTCGCCAGCACGGTGACGATTCACCCCGCCCATCCCACCTTCCTCCTGGATCTCTGTGTCCAGCCCCACACCCTGCTCCAGATTCACAGAGCATCCACAACAGGATGGTGGGGAGGTCAGGACGGGAGCTTGGAGGTGCAGCACCGATACGTGACTCCCCCAGCAAACCCCAGCCCACTGTTGCGCTATTTGTAGAAGACAGACAAGCCCTGGCCTTTCTTCGTCAGTTTTACTGGCTTTAAAAAGAAATAGTTGTGGTAGGAAACAAACCGTCCCTTTGTAACGCAGCGTTTGACGGAGCTGCTCTGCTCCACCTCAAAATGCTCTCTCTCAAATCATTTTGGGTACATCTAGGGAAAATTAGCTTAAAAATTGTTCTGGCTTCTTGTTGTTTGCATTTTTCTTTCAAGATGCCATGTTTTCCAAGCACTGCAGAAATTCCCCGCATTGTTTGTTCTCTGGGACAGAGAGCTGTAGCTCTTTTCTGTTCTTTAAAGCCTTTTCTTTCATTTTCTCACCGACTTTCCAAAGCTTACTCAAATCTAGAAAGGATGCGGACTTCTAGAAAGCCTTGCAGGAGCTCTGGGACCTCACTCCGTGTCCTCCCCAACATCAAGCCTAAGCTCTCCTCAAGTCACATTTCACCTCGGGTTACCAGAGAAGACAAACATCACAGAACAGGAAACACAAATATATCTTTGAAAAGGAAACCGAAAGTGGGCAGCGTGCAAAAGAAAAGTGCAAGAGAGGAAAGAAAGGGGAGAAAGAGTTTTATTTCTGTTGCTCTTCCAGTGGGTGCACTTCAGAGCTTCAGAGCCAAAGCTGCCTCACCTTGGTGAACATCACTTCCATGCCTGCCCCGCAGAGACAGCTTGACGAATGATGGATCCCAACAAGGTGAATCCAGCACCCCTGGGGATGCTGGACCATGAGCCTGCAGTGTGCCCTGGCTGCCAAGAAGGCCAATGGGATCCTGGGATGTATTCAGAGGAGTCTGGCCAGTAGGTCAAGGGAGGTTCTCCTTCCCCTCTACTCTGCCCTGGTGAGGCCCCATCTGGAGCACTGTGTCCATTTCTGGGCTCCCCACTTCAAGAAAGATGAGGAGCTACTGGAGAGAGTCCAGCGGAGGGCTACGAGGATGGTGAGGGGACTGGAGCATCTCTCCTACGAGGAGAGGCTGAGGGAGCTGGGCTTGTTCAGCCTGGAGAAGAGAAGGCTGAGAGGGGACCTTATAAATGCCTATAAATATTTTCAGGGTGGGTGTCAGGAGGACAGGGCCAGTGGTGCCCAGTGACAGGACAAGGGGCAACGGGCACAAACTGAAGCAGAGGAAGCTCTGTCTGAACACGAGGAAGAACTTCTTCCCTCTGAGGGTGACGGAGCACTGGCCCAGGCTGCCCAGGGAGGTTGTGGAGTCTCCTTCTCTGGAGATATTCAAGACCCGCCTGGACAAGGTCCTGTGCAGCCTGCTGTAGGTGACCCTGCTTCGGCAGGAGGGCTGGACTGGGTGACCCACAGAGGTCCCTTGAACCCCGACCACTCTGTGATTTGTGAGGGCAGGGACTAAACCCAGTGACTGTGCAGAAAACAGGGAGGATACATGGGTCTGGGAGGCTCTGGACCAGGGCGGGATGCGCACAGGACCACACAGACTCCTTACCACCCATGCAAGCTCAGCAGAGGCTGGACTGAAGACCCTTTTCCAACCGCACGTTGGGCAGATGGGGGTATCACAAGCTTCCATGCTAGCCGAGTCTCTGAGCTCCTGCCAATGGACCTCCAAGGTTGGTTTAATCAGGCAAAGGTATCTCATAACTCTGGATATCCCCTGGGTTTCCCTCACAAGCCCAGGGTATCTGCAACAGCACTTCTGCATCAACAACTGGGTTGCGTGTCAGTCTAGTGTCTGAGAGACACACACAAAAAAAAGCAGAAATTAGGAAATTCTGTTCTTCCCAGTGATGTTGAAAGGACGTTGCATATTTGTATTGTGGTGCATGAACATTATGGGAACATCAGGACTGAGACTTTAGAGAGAAGCCATGGAGGGGGAGGGTTTCGTGCCAGGGATGCTGGAAACCCGCTGGGAGACAGTGGGTCCCACTGGGGACAGCTGTGACGTACCCCGAGCCACCCAAAACAGGCACCCACAAACACGGTGCAAAGCACCATGATGAAGCAGCCTCTTCTGGGGTCCTTTTTGGGGTGGGGGAGGAAGGCATCAGGTACCGCTGCACGGTTTGCAAGCCCACATGTGTGCACCCGCGCATCTGTGGCGATACCCACCCTGCCCATCCTGTCCTCTTGCTCTCTCCTCCCTGAGAAGATGCTGGGTTACACCCCAGGCGGGGGTGAGTCATGGGCAGGAAACCAACTTCAGCTTCCCCTTTCCCCTCCCCCCGCGGCTTGGTCCTGAGGAGCCTGCAGACGAGCATGGCGAGAAGGAGCTGGTGGGATGAGGCTGTGGGTAGCCTGCTCTTGCTGGGCTGGCTGGCAGGTAGGTGACTGGACAGGGTGTTTAGGGGGCACTTTGGGGGGTTACCCTGGGGTGAAGCACCAGGGGATGACATGGTGACATGGGGTGGATTTTAAGCAGGCCCCGTGGGAAATCTCCAGAGAGAAGTCAAAGCGCCATCCAAGAGCCAAAATTGTGAGTTTCTGGAGCAATTTCTCAGGAGTCCAACAGTCTGAAAACACAGGATGGGCTTTCTGGAGGGTCTGAAGGTCCATCTCTGCTATGGCAGGTTGTGGACAACCCCGGCCAGTGACTTAATTTGACAACAAAGACATAAGGAAGGTGGCAGCTCCCACAGAGGAAATTGCACCCTTGCACTGATCCATGAGCATGGGGTTGGTCCCTCTTGGGGTCCAGGTGTGATACGGTTGTCCCTGGCTGGGCAGGAAGGGACAAGGCATTGCCAGAAAGCCCCTTTCGCTCTCAGCTGGTAATTTCTGATCTCCTTTGTGCTGAGGTCTGCAGGAAACTCTCCCCATCTTCTGCAAGCTTCCCCAAGGTTGCACCTCCCACCCCAAAGAAATGTCCACTACAAGGTGTTCTCTTCTGGACCAGCAGACCATCTCAGACCAACCCCTTCTCCTTCCCCACACAGGTACCGGCAGGATGGAACCAGAGACCTGCAGCTCCCCAGGTGAGTGCAGACAAAAGGGGTGGCTGGAAAAACCTTCCAGGTCCCACGTCGTAACGTTGTGTACTTCCTTTGGATGATGTCTCCTGATCTTGGGGTGCACAACAAGGCAGCTCTGACACTCGGGCTGGTGTTTCCTTTCAAGGTAGAAGGCAAACCAAAAGAAAAAAAAAAAGCCACATTAATATGTTTTTTTCATAGGGTGTGGCATGAAATATATCAGTTTTGCTAGGGAGGATTTTGGTGGAGGAAGCTGTAATTTTTAGTTTTATGATGGAGAAGGAAATACTGGCTTGAAATTCAAGAAAATGAAAACATTCCCCTTTGGAAATACCACTATACTTTTGCTGCCCCAGATTTTACGTATTTTGTCTGAGTTTTTTTTCTGAAACACTCAACCTAGATGGGAAAAATTGTTTTGGTCACTAGAAACAATATTTTTCACTGTATTTACCCTCCTCATTTTCTCCCACTGTGTTTACCTGTACCGTGAAACAAGAAGAGCTTCTGCTTTCCTTGAGCCCAAGTATTTCATGAGCCACCAGATGACTGAAAAACAGGTTCTTCCAATCTCTGCTCCCTTTTCCTACCCCCCTTTAACTTGCTGTTTCCACCAAAAAGCAGCTACAAGGTCGATGCTGAGGTCAGAGAGATGAAAATCCACTGCTCATCTCCACTCCATCACACCACGACCGCGTCTCTTTGTTCTTGCAGGTGACTTCCCCCCGCCAGCACTCTTCCCAAACATCTCCTGGGCTCAGGCAGGTGACTTGATTCTTGCCCGGTGCCTCGTTTTTTCCCGTGTCCCCATCACCCACATCTTCTTCTGCAAGAATGGGGTGGAGCTGGTGAACCACGCAGTGGGAAAAGGCCAGTTCACTTCCACGCTCACCATCCAGCTCTCCGCAGAGAGCAGCGGCACCTATTCCTGCGGATACCAGCGGCAGAGCAGCATTGGACAGGTCATGCTTTCAAGGTTGAGTGTCCCATGGCTCCTGACCACCGGAGGTGAGTGGAGAAGGGCATGGGGAGGTTGATCGTGCCCCGTATCAGGGATAGCCCTCGAGAAAACCCAGAAGTGGTTGCCCTTGCTTGCAGGGACTCAAGGTCTCTACAGTGCCAATACAGTTGGGTCTTGACCAGCAAGACCAGTTGAGTGAAGGCGTGTACCCAGTTAACCCCATCAGAGTATCCAGCCTAGGAGCAGCCACACGCCACCCCACAACACAACCGCTTGGCCATGCTTTGGCAATCCCTGCAGAGGGGGAGGAGGGGGCAGTTTTGGGGTGACCCTTTCTCCACGTTTGTTGTCTAGGTGGGAAGGATGACCCGAGGAACAGCACCATTGCTACCAGCCCGGAGCTGCCAGCTGAAGGTAAGTGTCCCTATTTTAAGTTTGTCGAGGTATCCTGGTTTCCAGGCTCCAAGGTACCAACAGTGATGCTGCTAGCTTCGGGTTGGCCAGACCCTGCAAATGGAAATTCCTCATTTTTCCTTCCCAGGGGAGTATAGACCTTTAGCACAAAGCAGCTGAGATACATGCTGCAGTTAACCTCACCTCCCCCTTGCTCCCTTGGGGCAAACCCAAGGAAGGAGGCAATATTCCCAATCCTATCACAAGACCTAGAGGTCCCTCAGTTGGGTACAAGCTGCTGTGAGCTCTCACTGCAGGGAAAATAAAGTAAATATGGGGCTGCATGAGGAGGAGCACAAGTAGCAGATTAAGGGGCTCTACTATCGCTCTGGAGATCCCTTCCAAACAACACGGAGGTGGCTCTGCAGGCTTCCTAGCACAACCACAAATGAACCATGCAGTCTAGGTGGGGATGGTCCGGGGCTTGGCTTTATCCTCCTTGGCCTGTGGGACTTAGTGCTCTTCCTCACCACCATCTGGTTTCTTTCTCCCAGGGTGGGGATTCTCCATCAGCCTGGCCTTTGTGGTCCTCTCCCTCCTGGCTCTGGCTTTGGGCATCTATCTCCTCCTGCAGATTGGTAAGAGAACCACCGTCCCCATTGCATGGTGCCCGTTCACCATGCCACCAACTGAGGATTCACAGGTGCACATGCTAAAATTGAACAAGGTTAGGAGGCACTAAGTGGGCTTTGGGCCACCTGAGGGGGCTTTGGAAGCCCCCACCAAGGCATGGAGCTATGTGCACCTTGTGGAGGCTCCTCTCTGCAGAGATGATCCAACAACACCTATTGACCCATTACTATGTCTTGCTTGCAGTAAAGCGAGTCCAGATGGATAAACTGAAAAGCTTCATGCACTGGTAGAAGACCACAGCATTTCACAACTGCTGTGAAGTAAGAGCCATCCATGAGCCCTCGCAGTTGGAGGACCTGTTGCCAGACCAGAGAGATGCTCCAAGGTGTTGGGGGATCTGTGGCAAGGACCACTGTGAATTGTCAGTTCCCCATGGCCACGACACGGGGGAACTGGCCCAGGATGGTGTCCCTTGACTCAATGCCATCTGCACTGCATCTCCAACTGCCAAAAGCACCTCTCCAGAGCCCTGGGGACCCAAATTCTTCATCTGCAGCCTCAGAGACACGGTCTAAATATGCTGCCCAAGCCAGGTGCAGGAGAAGTTTGCTCCAGCTGCAAACATCATGGTGGGTCATGGGCACAAATTCATTTAAAAGGTCCATTCATTAAAAAGGTGTTTTGCCTCTGATTGTTGGCCCTTTGTGTTGGTCTCTGAAGGTCTCATAGATGCTTAATTAGCCACCAAATGGAGGCAGGAGTCCGAGTCCTGCGCAAGCGTTGGCTGTAGGCCTCGCCTCGCATGGTCAGAGCCCATTAAGACATTGCCCAAAGGCACTTCCATCACCAGGACCCGTTGCCAGCAGCAACCAAGCATGGGAGAGGGTAAATCTGATGGGTCTTCCCACCAGGCAGGTCCACCAAAGGTCCCATCTGATCCACCAGACATCTGAGAAGGACTAAGGGGTGAAGGGAAATGGGAAAGGTTGTGTTTGGTTTTTCGTCACCCACCCCCCCATTTGGAGGGAGGGAGGTCAAGGGGTTGTGAGGTAGCTGGAGAGGGGTGACGGAGACATCTCTGCACGGCTTTGCCCCATCCCACCTCTTAGCTGCCTCTAACCCTTCAGCCAGCAACCAAAAAGGCTTCAATTTTCATTTCAGAGCTCCCTCGCACCCTCCTTCCCCACAAAACCCAGCAGACCTCGTCCTGCCCTCACCACTGAACCACAGCCCCAGTTACCACCCCATCCACCTCTGCTGCCCCACCACATTGCTTGTTTTCTTCCGGTTTGGCTGCTGCTGCCACTTCCAACCACAAAGCAGAACAAACTAAAAATAAAAAAAGCCCCAAGCAAAATCTGTTCGCTCACAGAAAACATCAAGCCTACGAGACCGAACAGTGAAACATGATGCAGCTCATGGTAACCACCAACCTCTCATCAGATAATGTGGCACATGAAGAAGTCCAGAGCTGCTTTCTCCTCCTTCGCTGCATAGGAAGGAAAGCAGAACAAAAGAAAGCGATTAAATTTTTTTGGCCCAGAAGAGATCTACCCCAATCCTTCCAGTGCTTGGCTGCAGGTGGCCCAGCTACACCAAGTTTTAGCTCCAAAAATGTCCCCCTCTAGATGGAGGGAGGGACAGACAGATGGATGGAGGGCACAGAGGTCGGTTGGGTTAGGAGAGAGACGACGCATATGCTGGCACGATCGCCATAGGAACACAGGGAATGGAAATGGAGGGATGGGCTGATAGATGTAGAATGATGTTTTGAACCCACCCTCCATGCAGAAAATGTAGTTCAAGGGGTTAGAGAAGAGGATGGCCAATGGGAAGGTGCCTGCCCCCTACACCAGGACCCCCAGGTGGATACCAGATGGACAAACATTAAAACTAAACCCAAGCTATAAATCAAATCAAAAAGCACCTTCAGGAGAGCACGTTTCCACCTGGCATTGCATCCAAGCAAGCTTCCAAGCCCCAGGCACAGTGCAGCCCACCCACAGGACCTTCAAACTACGCTCTCCTTCCTCACCACTCAACAGGGCATCCTCCGAGATGATAAAAAAAGGTTAGGAGATAAAAGAAGCATCTTCCCTCCTACCTGGGCTTCTTCCTCTCCTATCTTGGGGCAACACAGCATGAGTTTGGATGCACAATTTCTTTGCTCAACAATTTATCAAGGGCAGAAGGTTCTGCCTGGTGCTTACAGCAACACAGACCTTCAGCTGATGCTGCCCAAGGCTAATGGGTGATGCCATCTTTAGATTCAGAGGAGGAACTATCTTGATTCGCCATGGTGAATTTCATGACTGACTTTGTAGCACTGGACATGGTGGCTGTGACCCACACGTTGTCAGCAGAGACCATGGCGGCCTCCTGGCAAGCACCACGCTTGACCCAGTGGAACATTGTGCCCTCATCAATGCTGGCGGGTTGACTATTATACATCCTGGTGTTGATGTCCCCCAAGACTTTGTGCAGGGATATCTCCATGGCTACCTTCATGTAGAAAACTTTGCAGTTCAAGGGGCTGGAGAAGAGGATGGCCAGCACGAAGGTGTCCACCTCGTCCACCAGGACCCCCACGCACCCCTCAAAAATGGATCATGGAGTTGGCGAATTGGTAACTCTCTGTGACACCTGGCAGGATCCTAGGACTGGGTGTTGTGGAGCTATAGCTGCTGAAAGCACTAGCTCTCGGAAGGAGAGCACACATGAGCAGGAAAAGGGATTGGGAGACCACTTGGACTTATGAGAGAGATTGTCCAGCCACTGGGAGATAGCCCAACCACTGGGAGATGGTCCAGCTTGGACCTTGTGCCTGAATCCTGGGGCGGTCCCCTCTGGCAAGGGATCTTCCATCCCCTGCCCCCTCCTTGCAGCATTACCTCGAGTTGTATAAGGTGACATCCTGGGTTTTGTTGGTGATCTGGATCTCCATATTCACTCAAAGGATTTCCACATGAACTTCCCACTCATCTCCAGTGCCTTCTCCACAGCTCCAGGCAGAAATTTGGTGGGAAAAAGCAGGATTCAGAGCAGAAAAATCAGGCTGCTGTTGAGAAAAACAACTTTCTGATAATGTCTGTGCAAAGTCCTCCTTGGAGTTGATGATCCTTACAGGTCTGCATCTCAAGATCTTCAAGGTCCTCACCCAGGCAGCATGCGCTTGCGTCCATATTATGACTTGACGGTGCTGGATCCAAGGGAAAGGCATTTTTTGGGTACCTGGGTCTGCTCCAGCCATCACAGGAGGAAAACTGCAAGGATGGAGGACACACTTCTGTGGACATCAACAAATACTTGGGCAGGAGGTGAATATTAATGCATATATTTATTTTCTGCCAGCCGGGCACCTTTTCCCTGCTGCATCTCCTGGCACAGGCAATAAATGCCTCAAGGTGCTCCAAGACAAATCCTCTTGTGGATGATGGAGTGGTGAGGAGCATCAGGAGGAGGGCAGTGATGTTCAGCTTTGGCAGGGCCCTCCACGCATCCCAAAGGAGATATTGTAGGCCCATCAGTCTTAGTTCAGTCCCTGCGAAAGTTATGGAATGAATCCTCCTTAGGGCTCAAAGTCAAATGAAGCACGTGATTGGGTAAAGCCAGCACAGACTGATCAAGGGCAAATCGTGCTTGACAAACCAGATTGCCTTCTACGACAAACTAACCAGCTCGGTTGACGTGGGGCAAGCACTGGACATTGTCTACCTGGATTTCTCTAAGGCTTTCTCCCACAGCTTCCTCCTAGAGCAACTGATGTGTCTAGCCAAGTGATCTATGCGGTGGGTCAGGGACTGTCTGACACACCGCACACAGAGCTTGGTGGTGTACAGCTCCTTTTCAAACTGGCAACTTGCCATATGTGGCGTCCCTCAGGGATCAACACTGAGCCCAACGCTGTTTAATATCTTCAGAGTGATCTGGATGGTGGGCTCAAGTGTACTGATGAAGTTTGCCGATGATACCGAGTTGAGTGGGGAAGTGGACACTTCAGAACGGAGAGCCACCCTGCAGGAAGACCTGGATAGGCTGGAAGAGTGGGCTAACAAGAACCTGATGAAGTTCAACAAGGACAAGTGGAAGGTCTTGCACCTGGGAAAACATAATCCAGGAGCACAGCACAGGCTGGGATCTACTCAGCTGGGGGAGCAGCTCTATGGAAAGGGATCTGGGGGTCCTTGTGGACAACAGGCTCAATATGAGCGAACAGTGTGCTGCTGCAGCAAGAAAAGCCAACGGGATGCTGGGTTGCATCAACACGGGCATCACCAACAGAGATGAAGGAGTCATTATCCCACTCTACTCAGCACTCGTTAGCCCACGCCTGGAATACCATGTTGAGTTTCGGTCCCCGCTGGACACAAAAGACATGGACAGGCTGGAGAGGGTCCGGAGTGGGGCCACAAAGATGATCAAAGGACTGGGAACCCTGCCATATGAGGCTGAGTGAACTGGGTTTGTTCAGCCTTGAGAGAAGCAGGCTTAGGGGAGACCTTATCACCCTGTTCCAGTATTTAAAAGGTGGCTACAAAGATTTTACAAGGAGTCACATGGAAAGACAAGGGGTAATGCATACGAGTTACTCCAACTGGACCCAAGAGGAAAATTCTTCACAATGAGATCAGCCACTGGAATCATCTCCCCAGGGAAGTGGTGGATTCCCCAACACTGGACACTTTTAAGATTCCGCTGGACAAGGTGCTGGGCCATCTTGTCTAGACCATGCTTTTGCCAAGCAAGGTTGGACCAGATGCTTCTTAAGGTCCCTTCCAACTTGGATTCTACGATCCCTGGGGAATTTGAGGGGGGCAGGCAGGTGACAAAACCTCCCCAGCCAGAAAGCTCAGGTATCTCCAGCTGTCTGCATGATGCTGCGAGAGCCTTCTCCACACCTTAGGTAGAGCCAGGGCAGGTGGGTGCACAAGCTCGAGGTCTGGTTGTGAGGTCCAAGCTTGGAGACTCCAAGTGAATGGACAAAACCTCACCTTCCCTCTCCCCAACCCAAGAAATAAGTCCATTGAGTCCTGGGTGACTTTCGCCCCAAAAGCCATCTCACCTCCAAGCACCCCTCCAGTGCCCATAAACGACCACAACCCATGGCAGTATTTATTGGCACAAGAGCAAAGCCACGACCATGAGCCAGCAGTGTGCCCTTGTTGCCAAGAAGGCCAATGGGATCCTGGGATGCATTCAGAGGAGTCTGGCCAGTAGGTCAAGGGAGGTTCTCCTTCCCCTCTACTCAGCCCTAGTGAGGCCCCATCTGGAGCACTGTGTCCATTTCTGGGCTCCCCACTTCAAGAAAGACAAGGAGCTACTGGAGAGAGTCCAGTGGAGGGCTATGAGGATGAGGAGGGGACTGGAGCATCTCTCCTATGAGGAGAGGCTGAGGGAGCTGGGCTTGTTCAGCCTGGAGAAGAGAAGGCTGAGAGGGGACCTTAGAAATGCTTATAAATATCTGAAGGGTGGGGGTCAGGAGGATGGGGCCAAGCTCTTTTCAGTGGTGCCCAGTGACAGGACAAGGGGAAATGGGCACAATCTGAAGCAGAGGAAGTTCCGTCTGAACATGAGGAAGAACTTCTTCCCTCTGAGGGTGACGGAGCCCTGGCCCAGGCTGCCCAGGGAGGCTGTGGAGTCTCCTTCTCTGGAGATATTCAAGACCCACCTGGACAAGGTCCTCTGCAGCCTACTGTAGGTGACCCTGCTTCAGCAGGGGGGTTGGACTAGATGACCCACAGAGGTCCCTTCCAACCCCTACCATTCTGTGATTCTGTGAAAGCCACTTCTCCTGCAGACAGCGCACAGCCTTTAAGAACCCCATCAACAACTCCTCCCTGGTGGGCTGATGTGCAAAAATAGAAATCCATAGGTCTATTCTTGCAAAAATGAAGTCTTGACACGCCGCACGCTTGACCGTAGCCTGGCCACAGTGACACCGATGACAATTCCATGCCTGGTCCCATTGGCTTCACATCAGGAAAAGCCCCCTGGGAAAATCGGCCCCGCAGGAGGGGATGGCGAAGAAAACCTGAGCCATCCTGAGGAGTTCCGAGTGGCTACCCAGGCTGCAGGAGCTGCTGAAGAAACGCACCCATTTCTGGTGCGTCTGCAGGGCGCCGAAGTCGCTGCTGCTCCTGCAGTTCTTCAAGAAGGTGGTCAAGTGGTAGAACTGGTTGAAGCACTTGCTGTCGTCCACCATGACCCCATGGTCTGCCAAGTACTTGATGCATGGCTCCACCTCCGCCCATGTTGGTGGTACCCGCAGCTGCATCCACTGGAAACAGAAAAGCTCCCCAAACGGCCCTGTCCGAGCATCCAGGTAGTCAAGGAACGCCACGTAGAGGGTCTGGACATGGCGGCAGAAGGTGTCACACTCTCCAACCCTCCCAGCCGCCCGCCGCTCCGCCAGCAGCTCCTTCACCCGCGGCGACATGAAGCCATGGGCTTTGCGCTCCAGGAGGGTGCAGCGGACAGAGGAGAGGACACTCAGCACCTCGCAGGGCGAGTTGTCCTCCCTTGCCAAGGTCCTGAGGTGCATGTCGAAGACGGCCACCTGCGAAGCCATGTGCTGCAGGTAGATCTCACTGAAGTCGTCCTCGAAAAAGGTCCGGATGGCAAAGGGGGGGTGGCTGAGGGAGAGGA
>NC_134446.1:4082106-4164207 GCF_030867145.1 Opisthocomus hoazin
TGGAGAGCGGGGAGGTGACAGTCGAGGTGGTAGCAGTGCTCGCACCGGTCGCACATCACCACGGCGCCGGCCTGGCAGCAGACGCGGCAACAGGAGACGCCGGGTCCGGGGGGAGCTCGCGGCGGGGCAGATCCCGATTCCGACGAGGGTCCGGGGGGTCCCGAGGCTTCGGGGTGATCCGGGATCAGCCCCACCGGCTTGGTGTCCCTGATGGCCGCCTCTTGCTGCTCCTCCTGCGACGTCAGGGCGGGGGGGGAAGAGCGAGGGGGTGAGACAGACGGACGGGGAGGGCGGCGGGGACGGAGGGAGGGACGCCCCACCTTGATGGTGAGGAGGACGGGGGGTCGGGGCTGAGCCCCCCGCTCGATGACGATGAGGCTGAAGTCTTCGGCCGAGGTGCCGGGGAAGACGCGGAAAACGGGGGGCTGCGCGGCCCCCGAAAGGTCCAAATCCAAACGCTCCAGGCTGACGCGTGGGACTTTGCGGAGGAGGGCGCTCGCCGGGCCCCCGGGGGGGTGGCTCCTGGAGGGGAAATGGGGGGGGGGGGTCAGGGGTTCAGGGGGACCCCTCTCAACCCTCCTGCGTGGGTTCTCTTGGGGTTTGGGGTGCTGGCAGCTCCCCGGTCGCTGGGGGGGTGCCCCAGGCACCCGTCCAACACAGAGGGGACGGGGAGGGGACATGAAGGGGGGGGACATGAAGGGGGGGGACACCAGGAAGAGTGACAAGGACATCCTGGATATGGGAGCATCGGAAAGGGAGTGACAAGGAATGAGATATGGGGGGGGTGGGGGGGTCATAAGCACCCCTGGACAGAGGTGACCAGGGCCAGGGGAGCGTCGGGCACAGGGTGACAAGCGGGGGGGGGTTTCCCAGCCCCCCCTGGGGACAAGAGGTGTCCTGGTTGTCCCCAGGCACAAGGGACGCGGTTACGCCAGGTCCGAGGCTCCATCTTCCGCCCCCTCCCTCGTCCCCCCCCCATCTGTCATTACCGCTTAACGAGCGGCGTCTTAATAAACTTCTCCTCCCCAAGAGGATTAGCATGTATAACGAGGTCCTCAGGGGACTTTGGGGGGCCCCCCCAAACGCCAAAATTGGGTTCCTCCCTGTCCTGGGATGGAGCCCCGCTACCCAGGGATGGTGACAGAGAGGCGGTGGCTTTGTCCCCTCTCCTCCACGCCTGGGTCTGGAGTGACCGGGGACCCGGGGGACAGCGGCCACCTCTGCGTACGAGGTGACAAAGGTGGGGGGGGAACCCCAAGGAGGGGGCGACAGGGTGTCCTTGCCACCCCCTGGACACGGGGTGACGAGGAAAGGAGGTCGCAGGTACGAGGTGACGAGGGACAGCGCTAAGCCACCCCCCCGGGGACAGCGTGACGGGGGTCACAGCTACGTGGTGGCGGGGGGTGGGGGGTCCAAAGCCACCCCCAAGGTACGGGGTGACAAGGGCCCCGCTCACCTCTTCGCTCCCGTGACGGTGGCTTCAGCGGGGCCGTTGACTGCTGAGAAAAAGCCGTATTAGGAGCCTTCCTCCCCCTGCCACTCACCCTCCTCCTCCTCCTCCTCCTCTCCCCGCCCCCCCGCCCCCCGTGTCACCCCCAAACTCACCGAGCTCAGCGCCCGCAGCCGCGTCCCCGGGGCTCTCGGCTGTCTGTGGGTAAAGGCGGGGGGGGGACAGGTCGGGGGTGCAGACCAGTCCCTCGGCCCCCAGGGGAAACTGAGGCAGGGTGGGCATCCCCGGCTCCCCCCCACCGCTCTGTGGGACGCTGGGGGTCCCCCGCCCCTCCTCAGCCCCGATTTGGGGTCCCGCTGGGGGCTGCAGGAGCGGGTCGGGGGCGTATTGCCCTTTGCTTACCACCGTGGCTTGCAGAGGGCCCTGAAGAACAAAGATTGGGGAGGGGCTTTCCGTTACCGGGGGGCTGGGAAGGCACCCATGGGTGCGGGACCCCCCCAAAAAAAACCGCACCCCCTCGGAGGTACCTGTGAGGTGCCCACGGTGGGGCTGGGGCCACGGGGGCTGGTGGCCGGCGCCTGGGGGCTGAGGGACGGCGGGGAGAGGCTCCCCTCCGAGACGATGGTGCCTGCGAGGGAGACGAGGGGTGGCGAGGGGTGCCCGGGGGTGTCCCCGGGGGTGCCAGCCCCCCCCTTTCCGGGTGCTCACCGAAGCTCTCGGCGCTCTTCGTCCAGGCGTTGAGGTCCCACTGGAATTTCATGTCGCCCTGCGGCTCCACGGGGTCCACGATCATCTTGAGGGCGCGCTGAAGCTGGAAGTAGATCTTGGGGGACACAGGGGGGAGAGGCTCATCACCCATCCTGTCGTGGGGACCCCGAGGGGACGCGTGGCAGCACCCCAGGGACACCCATCACATCGTGGGAACCCGTGGCAGCACCCCGGGGACACCCATCCTATTGTGGGGACCCCAGGGGGATGCGTGGCAGCACCCCAGGGACACCCATCCTATTGTGGGGACACGTGGCAGCACGCTGGGGACACTTATCACATCGTGGAGGCCCCGAGGGGACGTGTGACACCACCCTGGGGACACCCATCCTATCGTGGGGACCCCGAGGGGACGTGTGGCAGCACCCCGGGGACAGCCATCCTATCGTGGGGACCCCGAGGGGACACATGGCAGCACCCTGGGGACACCCATCCTATCGTGGGGACCCCAGGGGGACGCGTGGCAGCACCCCGGGGACACCCATCCTATAGTGGGGACCCCGAGGGGACGCATGGCAGCACCCTGGGGACACCCATCCTATCATGGGGACCCTGTGGGAAAGCGTGGCAGCACCCCAGGGACACCCATCACATTGAGGGGACCTGTGGCAGCACCCCAGGGACACCCATCCTATTGTGGGAACACGTGGCAGCACCCTGGGGACACCCATCCTATCGTGGGGACCCCAAGGGGACGTATGGCAGCACCCTGGGGACAACGTGGCAGCACCCTGGGGACACCCATCCTATCGTGGGGACCCCAGAGGGACGCGTGGCAGCACCCCGGGGACACCCATCCTATAGTGGGGACCCCGAGGGGACACGTGGCAGCACCCTGGGGACACCCATCCTATCGTGGGGACCCCGAGGGGACGCATGGCAGCACCCTGGGGACACCCATCCTATCATGGGGACCCTGTGGGAAAGCGTGGCAGCACCCCAGGGACACCCATCACATTGAGGGGACCTGTGGCAGCACCCCAGGGACACCCATCCTATTGTGGGAACACGTGGCAGCACCCTGGGGACACTTATCACATCGTGGAGGCCCCGAGGGGATGTGTGACAGCACCCTGGGGACGCATGGCAGCACCCTGGGGACAACGTGGCAGCACCCTGGGGACACCCACCCTATCGTGGGGACCCCAAGGGGACACGTGGCAGCACCCTGGGGACACCCACCCTATCGTGGGGACCCTGAGGGGACGCGTGGCAGCACCCTGGGGACGCCCATCCTATCATGGGGACCCCGAGGGGATGCATGGCAGCACCCTGGGGACACGTGGCAGCACCCCGGGGACACCCATCCTATCGTGGGGACCACGAAGGGACACGTGGCAGCACCCTGGGGACACCCACCCTATCATGGGGACGCGTGGCAGCACCCTGGGGACACCCACCCTATCGTGGGGACCCTGAGGGGACGCGTGGCAGCACCCTGGGGACATGTGGCAGCACCCTGGGGACACCCATCCTATCATGGGGACCCTGTGGGAATGCATGGCAGCACCCCAGGGACACCCATCACATCGTGGGGACCCCAGGGGGATGCGTGGCAGCACCCCAGGGACACCCATCACATCGTGGGCACCTGTGGCAGCACCCCAGGGACACCCATCCTATTGTGGGGACACGTGGCAGCACCCTGGGGACACTTATCACATCATGGAGGCCCCAAGGGGATGTGTGGCAGCGCCCTGGTGCACCCACCCTGCCACGGGGACCCTGAGGGGACCCGACGTGGCACCTGCCACATCACAGGGAGGGGACACGATGTGGATACCCCCATGGCGGGGAGGGGGGCACCCATTACAGGGACCCCAGGGACACGGAGGGGGGGGCAGCAGGGGACGTGGGGCACCCTGGGGAGGCTGAGGGGGAGCTGGGGGGGCTCATCCCTCAGGAGACCCCACGTGTAGCCCCCCAAAACCAGGGGGTCTAGAGGAAAGCAGACCCCAGGCCGGCACGCAGCGCAGCCCGGGGCTTGGCTCCGCTCTCCCCCACCGTTCCGAGCGAGCGGGGTCCCGGGGGGAACCCCCAGCCCCCCAACCGCGCACCCCGGGGGGGTTCCCTGCCCAAGGAGGGGAGGGGGAGGGGGGTCTGTGAGGGGGTTTTGGCCCCCCCAAGGCAGCTCACCAGCTTCTTGGAGAGCAGCAGAGCGGTGCTGTTGTCGCTCTCCAGAGCCCAGGAAGCGAAGCGGAGGACGTGCTCCTGGTGTCGCTGCAGCTTGCTCATGGCCCAGCGCTGTCGCTCCAGCTTCTCCTGCTGCCCCTCCGTCACCTTCTGCGAGGAGGAGGAGGAGGACGGGGCCGTGTCAGGATGGAGGAAGGAGGTAGGGGCGGGAAGCGCCGGCGCCGCGTCACCACCCGCCTCACCTGGGCGTCGCTCACCAGCACCTTGCCGCGCTTGTTGAGCTCCTTCATGATCTGGAGGATGGCCATCTTCACGTCCACCTGCACCCGCTTCTGCACGTCCGTCACCTGGCGGATGCTGCCGGCGGGGCGGGGGTGAGGGGGGAAAAACGCCTCCATCGGGGGCAAATAACCCCCCCGAGGTGGAGGGGGGCAAATAATCCCTGCCCCGAGGGGGTACGTACAAGCTGCAGACGTCCTTGGTGGAGCGCTGCAGGTTGGCGTGTTTGTCGCCCAGGCGCTTCACCAGCGTCGCCAGCGTCTTGCGCTCGTTCTTCACCGCGTCCTCCAGAAACTGGTACCTAAAGGGGGGGGGGAAATGGGGGTCGCAATGGGGTGGGAGCCCCAAAACGTCCCCGTGGGTGCAGGCCCCCCTAAACAACCCCCCCCGACCCACGGAGCCACCGGAGACGGGAACCAACTCCAAGGAGTTCACCCACTCCACGCTTCCTCGTTAACTCATAAGCCACTAATAACCAAATTAATTTCAAGAGCTGGCCGAGCCAACGAACTCCTCAGCCACAAACCTTAAAATTAATTAGTGATTTAACTGGATTAGATCCTACACCTCAAAAATGCTTTTAATAGAACCAATCACTCAGGTAAACAACCTGCCTAGATACTTGCTATTAATTATCAATTAATTATCAATTTAAGTTTAACCAATCTGAGCACAAAACCACTCTATTGTAAAATAAAAATTAAAAACCAAGCTAATTAAAATAACTGAAAGCGTAATTAAACCCATTTTTCCTGACCAGCAAATTTTAGGTAACTCCTTAAAGCCTAAAAGCAATTTAATCCCCTCAAACCAACCCCTCCCCTAATTAACAAAGAAATTAATCAGCTGCATAACATACCTATTAAGTCAAAACTAATAATCAATCAAAATTAACGCCCTACTCGGTCAATGCCTTCAGCAGCTGCGCAACCACTAACGAAGGAGCTTCATTTTTAAAAGGAAGAATTGATAAGAGTAATTACCCTGCAGGCTAACCTCAGGGGGGTGTGGTTTTGTTTCTGTAACTGGTTAATCAGCTTAATTAATTATCTGCCTTCTTATATATTAATTAAAAGCATATTTAAGGTGCTGCAGGGCCTCACTGATAAGGCACACAGCCTTTTCAGACAAGAAATGAATTTCTTGTTACCTGACTCGCCCCAAATCACTGTTTTTTCGGGATAACGAGCGGGATACCCAACTCAAGTGATAATTAGCCATGAAAATAATCAATTTTTATGAGATTAATGATGCCCACTCACTGGTGGTCCTTGTGGGCGTTGAGCTGGCAGTCGCGGCAGGTCAGCGTGTCGCACGTGTTGCAGAAGAGGGCCAGCGGCTCCCGCTCGTGCACGGAGCAGTACACGACGCACTCCCCCTCCTTCGCCTTGCCGCTGCCTGCGGGGAACGCGGCGTGACGTCACCGCGACGTCACCGCGACGTCACCGCGACGTCACCGCGACCCAGCGGGACCCGCTGGTGGAGGAGGCGACCCCGTGGGACGGGCATGGCCGCTGCGGTGGCACCTCCTGATGAACCCAGGGACGCGCCGGCCGCCAAGTCACCGTCTCGGAAAGGGCGGTGACGAGGACGGCGCGGTGACGCGGTGACGAGGACGGACCTGCGGCCCGGACCGTGTGGTCCTTGGTGTACTTGACCCGCTGGTGGGCCTCCACGCAGGTCTCACAGAGCGGCTCCGAGCACTCCACGCAGTAGCTGGTGGCCGGAGCGTTGTCCTCGCAGCTGGTGCAGCACTGGGGGGACACGAGACACGGCGTGGGGACACCGCCGGGAGCTCGCTTCGCCCTAATTAATCGTTAATTAGGCATCGCCGATGCGTTACCTGGGTGGGGCCCTGGCTGGTGGCAGCCGTGTCAGCCTTGCTGTCCCTCATAAAGTAATTCTCCACGACGTCCTTGGGGTGACACTGGTGCTTGCAGACGGGGCAGTTGACCACTGCGGGGAGAGGAGCGACGGGGGGGTGTCTGGGGGGGGGGTCCAGGGTCACCCCAAACCCCGGTCACCACCGTTTGTCACCAGGGAGTCCCCTCATGGACCCGCACGGTGCCTTGTGCCTCCCGAAAAACGCGGCAGCTCGCTAACGCGCTCCGGCAGGGAAAGAAGAAATGGGAAGATGGCGACGCGCCAAGCTCGGAGACCTCCAGGAGCGGAGCCTCGCCGCGGCCCCGACGTCACCGCGGAGGTGACAGCGCCTCAGGGGACCCAAAGCAGCTCCAACATCGACCCAGGGGCTTTTCCCCAGCCTTTTCCCAGGTCGATCCGTTTCTCCCAGCACCCACGGCGAAACACCGCCGTCTCTCGCTCGGCTCCGTCGTCCTCCTCCGCGGCGGCCGCCGATTTTACCCTTCCTCTTCCTCCCCGCCTCGGGAGACGCCGCGCCGGCGGCGGAGATGCCATCGTCTCCCGGCCGCGGCGGCGGGAGGACGCGGCCGCTTCCGACCTCTCCAGAAACCTCCCCGCAGCGGCGGAGAGGCGAGGAGCTGCGGCGGAGGCAGCCGCCGGCAACGGGGTCACAGCCGTGAGCGTGTCACCCCCGGGGGGGGGAAGGACGCAGGTATTTGGGGGGGGTCAGAGCGGCCGGGGGCTGCCCGGTATGGCAAACTGGGGTGGGAGGAGGCCGCAGAGCACTGGGGGTTTGGGGAGACCCCCCCCATGCGGGGAGCGCCGGGGGGAAGGCAAAGGTGCCGGCTGCACCCCGGCTGCTTCGCCCACGGGTCCGCTCGCACCCCTGGGCGCAACCCCGTGCCCCTGCCCTGCTCCCATCCCCCCCTCAAAGCCCACCCTGGGCCCTCTCCAGATCTGCTCGCACCCCTGGGCACAACCCCGTGCCCCTGCCCTGCTCCCACCCCCCTAAAGCCCACCCTGGGCCCTCTCCGGGTCCACTCCCACCCCTGGGCACAACCCCGTGCCCCTGCCCTGCTCCCATCCCCCCCCCAAAGCCCACCCTGGGCCCTCTCTGGGTCCACTCCCACCCCTGGGCACAACCCCGTGCCCCTGCCCTGCTCCCACATCCCCAAAGCCCACCCTGGGCCCTCTCTGGGTCCACTCCCACCCCTGGGCACAACCCCGTGCCCCTGCCCTGCTCCCATCCCCCCCCCAAAGCCCACCCTGGGCCCTCTCCGGATCCGCTTGCACCCCTGGGCACAACCTCGTGCCCTTGTCCTGCTCCCATCCCCCCCCCAAAGCCCACCCTGGGCCCTCTCCGGGTCCACTCCCACCCCAGGCGCAACCCCATGCCCTTACCCTGCTCCCATCCCCCCCTCAAAGCCCACCCTGGGCCTTCTCCAGGTCCACTCCCACCCCTGGGCACAACCTCGTGCCCTTGCCTTGCTCCCATCCCCCCCCTAAAGCCCACCCTGGGCCCTCTCCCATCCCTGGGTGCAACCCCGTGCCCTTACCCTGCTCCCACCCCCCGTCAAAGCCCACCCTGGGCCCTCCCCGCACCCTCACAGCGGCTGTTGGTGCTGCACACCCCTCCCCAGCCCCCCCCCCCCCCCCAAAGCCGACCCTGGGCCCTCTCCCGTGCCCTCGTCTGGCTCCCACCCACCCCCCAAAGACCACCCCGGGCCCGCTCCCACCCCTCTGCACAACCCTGTGCCCTTGCCCTGCTCCCACCCCCCACCAAAGGCCACCCTGCGCCCTCCCCGCACCCTCGCGGGGGCTGCTGGTGCCCCCCACCCCTCCCCAGCCCCCCCACCCCCCCCAAAGCCCACCCCGGGTCTGCTTGCACCCCTGGGTGCAACCCCGTGCCCTTGCCTTGTTCCCATCCCCCCCTCAAAGCCCACCCTGGGCCCTCCCCGCACCCTCGCAGGGGCTGTTGGTGCCGCACACCCCTCCTCAGCCCCCCCACCCCCCCCAAAGCCCACCCTGGGCCCTCTCCCGTGCCCTTGCCCTGCTCCCACCCACCCCCCAAAGCCCACCCTGGGCCCTCTCCGGGTCTGCTCGCACCCCTAAGCGCAACCCCGTGCCCTTACTTTGCTCCCATGCCCCCCCCAAAGTCCACCCTGGGCCCTCCCCGCACCCTCGCAGGGGCTGCTGGTGCCGCACACCCCCCCCAGCCCCCCCCACGCACGCAGCCCCCCCTCTTTGCAGGGCTCCCGGTGCCGCCGGCCCAGCCCCCGCGCCGTCCTCCCCACCCCTCCAGGGCCTTGCGAGGCCCTCCCGGCCGCGGCCTTGCTCGCTCCCCGCTTTAGCTGGGGCCTCGTAGGGCCCTTCCCCCCCCCCTCACCTGGCTCGGCCGGGGCGGGGGCGGCGGCGGGGCCCGCGGCGGGGGCGGCGGCGGGGCCCGGGCCGGCCCTCAGGCATTCCCGGCAGACCGAGTGGAGGCAGGGCAGCAGCCTGGGTTCCCTCTCGGCCTTCAGCCGCTCCCGGCAGACGCCGCAGCGCTCCAGCAGATCCAACGAGTCCGGCCGTTTCCCGGCGAGGCCGCCGGATTCCGCCACCGGGCCCGACATGGCGGCCGCGGCCCCCTCAGCTCCCTCACTGAGGGGGCTCACGAGCCGCCGGAGCCCCGCCTCCCTCCCTCCTCCGGAGCAGCCAATCAGCGCCCGCTGTGGGTCGAGGAGGCGGGGACTAGCAGGGATCGACAGGGAGGGGGAGCAATGGGTGGGGAAGGCGGGACGGCGGGGAGAGAGGGACAGGAAGGAGCCGCCGGCACGTGGGCGGTGAGAGGGCGGAGTTAGAAGGGGACAGGCCAATCGGCTCGTTCATTGGGTGGAGGCCGCACCTTAGTAAGCCAATAGGCCTCTGGAGAGTGCGGACTGACAGGACATAAATCCAATCCGCTTCTTCCAAGCGCTCCGTCCCCCAGGTGGGAGGGCGAATGCTGCCTTGAAGCCAAAAGGGCAGGCAGGCGCTGGACCAACCAGCGGCTGCATCACCTCGGGGAAGGCGGTGACTTTTAATATAGGCGTTTCGTTCAGCCACTCGTCGCCGGCCTTCCTCGGGGAGGCGGGGCAGAGAATCTGATCGACAGCTCAGCGACCCAATCACCTTCGCAACTACCTCAGCGGCTCCAGAGCCGGTCCGGAGTTACTCCGGTTCGGTGGCGGTGGGTGGAGGCGCCGGGGGAGGGAGAGGGCTCCGGCCCAGCGGGGTTTGCCCGGGGCGGAGGGGTCTCAGGGCAGGGCTGGGAGCGGGGAACGACGCGGCCAGGGCGTCGATGGCGGCCCAGGGCTGGACCTGAGCGCGGGTCCGCCCTCGGGCTGGGCCTGAGTGGGGCCCTGCGCCTCGGGTGCCGGTGCAGGGCCCGGGGCCAGGCCCGAACGTCGGCGTGGGGCAAGGCCCAGTCCCGAGCGCGGCTGTGGCGGGGCTCGGCCGGCAGCCTGGGGCTGGGCGGGGGCCTGGGCGCAAGGGCCGGGCCTGGCTGGAGGCCCAGGTTTGGGGCTGGGTGCGGGCGAGGGCCCGAGGCCGAATCCTGGCGCTGGGTGGCGGCGGGAGCCAGGCCCCGGGCCCGAATCACAGCATGGTTTGGGTTGGGAGGGACCGTAAAGCTCACCTGGTCCCAACCCCCCTGCCATGGGCAGGGGCAGCTTCCACCAGCCCAGGGTGCTCAGAGCTCCATCCAACCTGGCCTTGAGCCCTGCCAGGGAGGGGGCAGCCACAGCTTCTCTGGGCAACCTGTGCCAGGGCCTCACCACCCTCATGGGGAAGAATTTCTTCCTCATATCTCATCTCAATCTGCCCTCTGTTAGTTCAGAGCCATTCCCCCCTGTCCTGTCACTGCACCCCCTTGTGAAAAGCCCCTCTCCATCCTTCCTGTAGCCCCTCCAGGCACTGGCAGCTGCTCTAAGGTCACCCCGGAGCCTTCTCCAGGCTGAACAGCCCCAGCTCCCTCAGCCTGTCCTCGGAGGAGAGGTGCTCCAGCCCTCGGATCATCTTTGTGGCCCTGCTCCAACACATCCATGTCCTTCCTATGTTGGGGGCTCCAGAGCTGGATGCAGGACTCCAGGTGGGGTCTGACGAGAGCGGAGTAAAGGGGCAGAATCCCCTCCCTTGCCCTGCTGCCCATGCTTCTCCTGATGCAGCCCAGGATATGGTTGGCTTTCTGGGCTGCCAGCGCACATTGCCGGCTCACGTTAAGCTTCTCATCCACCAGCACCCCCAAGTCCTCCTCCTCAGGGCTGCTCTCCAGCCACTCTCCGCCCAGCCTGTACTTGTGTTTGGGATTGCCCCGACCCACGGGCAGGACCTTGCACTTGGCCTTGTTGAACTTCACGTGGTTCACGCAGGCCCACGTCTCCATCCTGTCGAGGTCCCTCTGGATGGCATCCCTGCCCTCCAGCGTGTCAGCCACACCACCCAGCTTGGTGTCGTCGGCAAACTTGCTGAGGGTGCCCTCAGTCCCGCCGTCCACGTCGCCGACAAAGAGATTGAACAGCACCGGCCCCAGTGCCGACCCCTGAGGCACCCCACTCGTCACTGGTCTCCGCCTGGACATCGAGCCGTTGACTGCAACTCTTTGAGTGCGTCCATCGAGCCAGTTCCCCAACGAGTGGCCCTTCTGTCAAATCCACGTCCTTCCAATTTAGAGACAAGGACATCACGCGGGACAGCGTCGAATGCCTTCCGCAAGTCCACGTAGATGATGTCAGCTGCCCGTCCTGCGTCCGCCGACGCCGTTCCGACGCCGACTTCTCTAGAGAACGCGCAGGTACTCGTCGGGGATCCCAGAAATCCAGGAACTCGAGGATCTGATCTCAACAAAGGACGGGAAACGAGAGGAGAAGTTGAGGTATGAAACCATACGGCGTTCATTCCGCGCATCTTCACGTCTGGACCCAGAGCTCGCGGTCGCTCCGGGCCGCCCGTCGGCGGGAACAATTCTGTGTCGCCCGTAATTAACACTTCTGGAGAGACGCCCTCAGGTGGTTTGTGCTGGAGGGGGTGTAACCCCATCGTGGGGTGTCCCCCGTGTCCCTCTGCGTCCCCCACATGTCCCCCAACATCCCTGTGTCCCTCCGTCCTTCCCCCATGTCCATGTGTCCCCCATGTCCGAGTCTCCTCCCATCCCAGCGTCCATGTGTCCTCCATACGCCTCCACGTGTCCCCCACATCCCCCATGTCTCTCCATGTGTCCCCCATGTCCTCGTGTCCCTCCACGTGTCCCCCATGTCCCTCCATGTGTCCCCCATGTCCTCGTGTCCCTCCACGTGTCCCCCACATCCCTCCACATGTCCCCCACAACCCCTGTGTCTCTCCGTGTCCCCCATGTCCCTCCATGTCCCCCACAACCCCTGTGTCTCTCCATGTGTCCTCCGTGTCCTTGTGTCCCTCCACGTGTTCCCCATGTCCATCTACACGTCCCCCACATCCCCATGTCCCTCCGTGTGTCCCCCATGTCCTCGTGTCCCTCCACATGTCCCCCACACCCCCTGTGTCCCTCCATGTGTCCTCCATGTCCTCATGTCCCTCCATGTGTCCCCCATGTCCCTCCGCATGTCCCCCACATCTGTGTGTCCCCCATGTCCTTCCGTGTGGACTCCCGTCCCCGTGTCCCTCCATGTGTCCCCTGTGTCCCTCCACATGTCCCCCATGTGCCCACGTCCCTCCGCGTGTCCCCCATGTGCCCACGTCCCTCCGCGTGTCCCCCATGTCCCTCCACATCCCTCAGATGCCTCTGTGTGTTCCCCAATGTCCCTGTGTCCCTCCATGTGTCCCCTATGTCCCCAACATCCCCATGTCCCTTCACATGTTCTTCCGTGTGTCCCCCATGTTGCTCCATGTGTCCCCCAACATCCCTGTGTCCTTCTCTGTGCCCCCCATGTCCCTCCATGTGTCCCCCAACATCCCTGTGTCCCTCCGTGTGTCCCCCCTGTCCCTCCGTGTGTCCCCCCTGTCCCTCTGTGCGTCCCCAGCATCCCCACACCCTGTCCCCTCCTCACTCTCCCCTCTCTCCACAGCCCCCAGCCCCGCCAACCCTCCGCAACCCCCCCCTGCCCGGTACCGATGCCGCCCTCCCGCCACGCCGTCTGCCACCAGCACGGCGTCCCCATGTCCCCGCCGACGCCACAGGGCCACCACTGCGGTGACTGGGTGTCACCGAATCCACCGCCAGGAGCCCCAAAGGACCCCAAAATGTGGATATCAGGAATCCTCTTCACTCTCCTGGTCACCATGGGGACCTCGAGCAGCCAGCACCAGCACTCCGGCCTCGTCACCCACCTGTGGGGACACAAGTAGCCCTCGGGGACACCAAAATGGGTGGCGGGTGTCACTGAATCTGCTGCCAGGAACCCCAAAGGACCCCAAAATGTGGATATCAGGGATCCCTGTAACTCTTCTTGTCACCGTGGGGATCTTGGGGAGCCACCGCCAGCGCTCTGGCCTTGTCACCCACCGGTGGGGACATAAGAAGCCCTTGGGGACACCAAAATGGGTGCCTGGTGTCACCGAATCTGCTGCCAGGAACCCCAAAGGACCCCAAAATGTGGATATCAGGGATCCCTGTAACTCTTCTTGTCACCGTGGGGATCTTGGGGAGCCACCGCCAGCGCTCTGGCCTTGTCACCCACCGGTGGGGACACAAGAAGCCCTTGGGGACACCAAAATGGGTGCCGGGTGTCACCGAATCTGCTGCCAGGAACCCCAAAGGACCCCAAAATGCGGATATCAGGGATCCCTGTAACTCTTCTTGTCACCGTGGGGATCTTGGGGAGCCACCGCCAGCACTCTGGCCTTGTCACCCACCGGTGGGGACACAAGAAGCCCTTGGGGACACCAAAATGGGTGCCGGGTGTCGCTGAATCCGCTGCCAGAAACCCCAAATGACCCCAAAATGTGGACGTCGGGAATCCTCCTAACTCTCCCCATCATTCCATGGATCCTGGGGAGACACTGCCAGTGCTCTGGCCTTGTCACCCACTGATGGGGACACAAGAAGCCCTTGGGGACACCGAAACGGGCACCAGGTGTCACCGAATCCACCACCAGGAACCCCAAAGGACCCCAAAACGTGGATATCGGGGATTCCTGTAACTCTTCTTGTCACCGCGGGGATCCTGAGGAGCCACCGCCAGCGCTCCGGCCTCGTCACCCACCCGTGGGGACACGAGTCACCTCGGGGACCCCCCGAATTCAGCCCCGGACACCCCGCTCCAGCTCTGAACCCCCTGTCTGTCTCCCCAAATTGGGCTCCGGAGGGTCCCCTGGAGCCCTGCGGACCTGGAGACCCCCCCCAGTATCGTCAGTTCTGCCACTCAGGGCCCCCCAAAGCCTCGTGGGGAGGCGGTGGCTTCACGGCGGGGAGGTGAGGGGTGGGGGCACCCTGGGGACCCCCCCAGACCCCCTCGGGGGACTCCCCCCGCTGTCTCCCTGTCCCAGTTCCCCCCAGTGCCCCCTCCCGGGCTCCCCCAGGTGCCGGGACACCCCCTGGTCCTCCCCACCCCCCCAACCCCTTTTGGGGTCCCCCCCTCGGTCCGGAGCTCCCCCACGTCCCCCCTTCACCCTCGGTGCCCCCCCCAGAACCACCCAAGTTCCCCCTTGTCGTTCCCCCCCCCCCAGCACATCCAGGGCTCCCCCCAGTCTCTCCCCACCGTTCCCACCCCAGACACCTGGGTCCTCTTTTTTTGGGGGGTGCTGACCCCCCCACCTTGTGTCTCCCCACAGGTCATGGAGCAGCCAGAGGACCCACCCGGAGATGGGGGGACGGTACCCAGCACCCACAGAGGTGAGCCCAGCCGAGGAGGGGGTACGGGGCAGGTGGGGGCACTGCAAAACCTCATGGGACAGCAGAAGGGTCCACAGCAGGTCCGTCTCATCCAGGTTCCTCATGGTTCCTCCCAGGGAAGTCTGAGGAGCTCCAAGGATGGAGACCCACCACCGTGTCCCTGGGTCTCTTCCCAGCACCGTCCCACCAGGATGGGGTGGACACACCTCTGAGGGGTCCTTGCTCCAACCCAACCCCAACCCAGGTCCATCCCCGACCTCCACGTTCCTCCCGACCATCTCCAAATGAGATTTGGGGCCGAGAGGGCACCATGAGGCTCGGGAAGTGATTTGGGGGATCCGGGGTGGGGCAGTGAGGGAGATCAAGGGGTGATTTGGGAGCTCAGGGGGTGATCTGACCACTCAGGGGGTGATTTAGGAGATCAAGGGGTGATTTGGGAGCTCAGGGGGTGATCTGACCACTCAGGGGGTGATTTAGGAGATCAAGGGGTGATTTGGGAGATCGAGGGGCGATTTGGGATACTGGGGGCAATTAAGAAGCTCAGGGAGGACAATTAGGGATCCCCACGGTGACTCCCGTCTCCGCGTCCCCACAGACACCGTGAAATCCCCCCAGACGGACACCCCCGAGAGCTCGGTGACGTCGCCATCGCTGCCGCCGTCACCCGCCGTGGGCTGGCCCTGGGGGCTTCCCCCCACACCCCCCCCGAGGACCCCCAAACCCTACAAATGCACCGAGTGCGGCAAGGCCTTCGGGCAGAGCTCGCACCTGATGCGACACCTGAGCACCCACACGGGCGAGAAGGCCTACGCGTGCGGCACCTGCGGCAAGGCCTTCGGGCAGAGCTCGACCCTGATGCGGCACTTGGCCACCCACACCGGCGAGAAGCCCTACAAGTGCGGCGCCTGCGCCAAGAGCTTCAGCCAGAACTGCAAGCTCCTGCAGCACCAGCACGCCCACACCGGCGAGAAACCCTACGAGTGCGGCGCTTGCGGCAAACGTTTCGGCTACAGCTCCAGCCTCAGCAAGCACCTCCGTCTCCACAGCGGCCAGAAGCCCTTCCAGTGTGGCCAGTGTGGCAAATGCTTCAGCGCGAGCGACCGGCTACTCGAGCACCAGCGCACGCACACCGGTGAGAAGCCCTACCGCTGTCCCCATTGCCCCAAGACCTTCAGCCGCGGCTCCAACCTCGCTCGCCACCACCGCCGCCTCCACGCAGCTGAACGGGGGCCGGGGCCGGCCCTGGCGATGCATCAGGTACTCTGAGAGGCTCCCCAAGGAGAGGGGAGGAGGTGGCGGAGCAGATGATGGTGCTTCTGTGGTGGCCATGGGGACATGGTTTGCCCTGCTGGTGCCCATCGTCAACAGAGAGGTTCATGGAGGCTCCATGACATCATCAGTGGCTGTTTCAGCCCTTCTGTGGTGGCCATGGGGACGTGGTTTGCCATGCTGGTGCCCATCAGCAACAGAGAGGTTCATGGGGGCTCCATGACATGGTCAATGGCTGTTTCAGCCCTTCTGTGGTGGCCATGGGGATGTGGTTTGCCATGCTGGTGCCCATCGTCAACAGAAAGGTTCATGGAGGCTCCATGACATCATCAGTGGTTGTTACAGCCCATCTGTGGTGGCCACAGGGACGTGGTTTGCCCTGCTGGTGCCCATCGTCAACAGAGAGATTCATGGAGGCTCCATGACATCGTCAGTGGTTGTTACAGCCCATCTGTGGTGGCCACAGGGACGTGGTTTGCCCTGCTGGTGCCCATCAGCAACAGAGAGGTTCATGGGGGCTCCATGACATGGTCAATGGCTGTTTCAGCCCTTCTGTGGTGGCCATGGGGATGTGGTTTGCCATGCTGGTGCCCATCGTCAACAGAAAGGTTCATGGAGGCTCCATGACATCATCAGTGTCTGTTACAGCCCTGCTGTGGTGGCCATGGGGACATGGTTTGCCATGCCAGTGACCATTGTCAACAGAGAGATTCATGGAGGCTCCATGACATGGTCAATGGCTGTTTTAGCCCATCTGTGGTAGCCACGGGGATGTGGTTTGCCCTGCTGGTGACCATTGTCAACAGAGAGATTCATGGAGGCTCCATGACATCATCAGTGGCTGTTACAGCCCTGCTGTGGTTGCCATGGGGATGTGGTTTGCCGTGCCAGTGCCCATCAGCAACAGAGAGGTTCATGGGGGCTCCATGACATGGTCAATGGCTGTTTCAGCCCTTCTGTGGTGGCCATGGGGATGTGGTTTGCCATGCTGGTGCCCATCGTCAACAGAGAGGTTCATGGGGGCTCCATGACATCATCAGTGGCTGTTTCAGCCCTTCTGTGGTGGCCATGGGGATGTGGTTTGCCATGCCAGTGACCATTGTCAACGGAAAGGTTCAAGGAGGCCCCATGCCATGGGCAGTGGCTGTTACAGCCCTTCTGTGGTGGCCATGGAGACGTGATTCACCCTGCTGGTGCCCATCGTCAACAGAGAGGTTCGTGGAGGCTCCATGACATCGTCAATGGTTGTTACAGCCCTTCTGTGGTAGCCACAGGGACGTGGTTTGCCGTGCCAGTGCCCATCGTCAACAGAAAGATTCATGGAGGCTCCATGACATCATCAGTGGCTGTTACAGCCCTGCTGTGGTGGCCATGGGGATGTGGTTTGCTATGCTGCTGCCCATCGTCAACAGAGAGGTTCATGGAGGCTCCATGACATCATCAATGGCTGTTACAGCCCTGCTGTGGTGGCCACAGGGACATGGTTTGCCCTGCTGGCACCCGTCATCAATACAAAGACTTCAGAGAGATCCATGATGTGGCCAGTGGTTATTAGTGGTCATTACACTTCTTTTGCGCTGGCCACGTGCCTGTGGGTTGGCCCTACCAGCATCCATCATCAACACAAAGACTTCAGGAGGAGCCATGACATGCCCAGTGCCTGCTACAGCCCTTCCGTGGTATCCATGGGGACGTAGTTTGGCCCACTGGCACTCATCGTCACTGTAAAGAACTTGGGGAGGACCCATGATGTGGCCAATGACTCTACGGCCCTTCTGTGGTGGCCATGAGGACATGGTTTGGCTCCATCAGTGACCGTTGTTGGCTTGTGGGGAACCCATGTAGGCAAAAAGCCACGGGACTGGGGACAAACGTGGACACAAAGACTCAGGGAGGACTCATGATGTGGCCAACGGCTAACACAGCTCTTCTGGGGTAGCCGTGGGGTATGGTTTGGCCTTTTTGGTGCCCATCACCAGTGCAAAGACTTGGGAAGGGTCCACAACACGGCCAATGGCTACTACAGCCCTTCTGTGGTGGCCACAAAAATGTGGTTTGGATCCACTGGTGACCACTGTCAACACAAAGACTTGGGGAGGGCCCGTGACGTGGCCAAGGGGGACGTGGGTTTGCCCCACTGGTGCCTCCCATTGGATCATGGAGAAGCCATGGAAGCAAAGAGAGGTGACAACTGGGGTTGAAGGTGGACACAAAAGACTTGGGGAGGACCCATGACATGGCCCAATGGCTACTACAGCTCATCTGTGGTAGCCACGGGGACATTGTTTAGTCCCGTTGGCACCTGTCATCATCACAAAGACTCGGGGAGGTCCCATGACGTTGCCAACGGCTACTGTGGCCCTTCCTGTGGTGGCCATGGGGCCATCATTTGGTCCTGTTGGCACCTGTCATCATCACAAAGACTCGGGGAGGTCCCATGACGTTGCCAACGGCTACTGTGGCCCTTCCCGTGGTGGCCATGGGGCCATCATTTGGTCCCGTTGGCACCTGTCATCATCACAAAGACTCGGGGAGGTCCCATGACGTTGCCAACGGCTACTGTGGCCCTTCCCGTGGTGGCCACGGGGACATCATTTGGTCCCATTGGCACCCATCATCATCACAAAGACTTGGGGAGGTCCCATGATGTGGCCAACAGCTACCACGGCCAGCCTGTGGTAGCCACGGGGACATCATTTGGTCCCATTGGCACCCATCATCATCACAAAGACTCAGGGAGGTCCCATGACGTGGCCAACAGCTACCACAGCCCGCCCATGGTAGCCATGGGACATCATTTGGTCCCGTTGGCACCCATCATCATCACAAAGATTTGAGGAGGTACCATGACGTGGCCAACGGCTAACACAGCCCACCCATGGTAGCCACGGGGACATCATTTGGTACCGTTGGCACCTGTCATCATCACAAAGACTTGGGGAGGTCACATGGTGTTGCAAATGGCTACTGTGGCCCTTCCCGTGGTGGCCATGGGGACATCATTTGGTCCCGTTGGCACCCGTCATCATTGCAAAGACTTGGGGAGGTCCCACGACGTTGCCAACAGCTACTGTGGCCCTTCCTGTGGTGGCCATGGGGACATAATTTGGTCCCATTGGCACCCATCATCATCACAAAGACTCAGGGAGGTCCCATGATGTGGCCAACGGCTACCACAGCCCGCCCATGGTAGCCATGGGACATTGTTTGGTCCCGTTGGCACCTGTCATCATCACAAAGACTTGGGGAGGTCCCATGACGTTGCCAACGGCTACTGTGGTCCTTCCATGGTGGCCACGTGCCCACGGTTGGCACCCACCATTCAGTGGGTGAGATGTCACAGGGGAAAGCAGTGGGGACAGGGGGTGTGAATTTTTAGGGGAAAAAAAAATCCCAGTAATGGCACTAAAATGGTCCTTCCAACCCACGTGTTGATGTTCACCACCCACTGGTGCCACCAAGTCTGTTGAACCGCCCCCACCCCCACGTTTTGGGGGGGACGGAACCCACGTCACCGGGAGGGGACAAGCGGGACAGACCCCATCTCCCTCTGTCTGTCCATCCAGGGCATCAAATCCATGGCTGGGGTGAGGTCCAAGTCCTCCAGGTTTCACCCCGGGGTGCTCAAACAGCCCTGAGGCCTCATCCACGGGCACGGGGGAGCCCCAAAGTCCAACCCCGCGGCGGTTTGGGGGTGACAGAGACCCCCCCTGGTCCACCCTCACGCCGTGTGAGCAGGGCCAGCACCCGCGGCCTCGGCACCAGGCCACGTTGCCAGCCCAGCTTCTGACGGCGGTGGCGGCCCCGGCGGTGGCCCCGGCGGTGGGACGGGATGGGTGGTAGCGGCGTGCCGCTCAAGGAGGGTGCGGTGGGAGAAACCCTTGGTGCAGAGACGGCACTGGAAGCGCTCGGGTCGATGGGTGCGCATGTGAACGTTGAGGGAGCTCTTCTGGGTGAAGCGTTTGCAGCAGACGCCGCACTGGAAGGCGCGGACGCCCGTGTGGGTCACCATGTGCTTCAGCAGGTAGTCGCGGAGGGAGAAGGAGCGCCAGCAGATGGAACACTGGTGGGGCTTCTCACCTACGGAGAGACAACGGGTGGGTCAGCTGGGATCAACACGGGCGTCCTGCTTTCGCCTGGGATGGAGTCAATTTTCCTCCTCGTTGGATTTCGGACGAGAACAGCGTCGCTAACGCGCCGAGGGTTTGGTTCTTGCCGAGCAGTGCTCACGCTAAGTCGAGGACCACGCGGCCCCACCCAGCGAAGAGGCTGAGGGGGCACGAGGAGCTGCGAGGGGACACGGCCAGGTCAGCTGACCCCAAACTGACCAATGGGATGGTCCGGACCACACGACAGCCTATTAAACTGTCTTTACAAGTTTTACCTTTTTTTTCCAATTCTCTCCCCCGTCCCGCTGTGGGGAGGAGGGAGCGAGGGGCTGTGTGGTGTTTAGCCGCCTGCCGGGTTCAACCACAACAAGGGGTCAACGCAGGTCAGCATGGGTCAATGTGGAGCAACAAAGGTTGACGGGGTCAACATGGAGCAACATGGGTTAGCAGGGGTCAACATGGATTGACGTGGAACAATACAGGTCAACATGGAGCAACACAGGTTGGCAGGGGTCAACATGGATCAACACAGACCAACATGGAGCAACATGGGCTGGCTGGGGTCAACGCAGGTCAACGTGGATCAACATGGCGCAACACGGGTTGACAGGGGTCAACATGGGTCAACATGGATCAATACAGGTCAACATGGAGCAACATGGGTTGACAGGGGTCAACATGGATGGACGTGGAACAATACAGGCCAACGTGGAGCACCACAGGTTGGCAGGGGTCAACATGGATCAATACAGGTCAACATGGAGCAACATGGGTTGGCAGGGGTCAACATGGATCAATATGGGTCAACATGGAGCAGCATGGGTTGGCAGGGGTCAACGTGAGTCAACATGGATCAACATGGAACAACACAGGTTGACAAAGGGCAACATGGATCGATACACGTCAACGTGGAGCAACATGGGTTGACGGGTCAACATGGATGGACGTGGCTCAATACAGGCCAAAGTGGAGCACCACAGGCTGGCAGGGGTCAACATGGATCAATACAGGTCACCATGGAGCAACATGGGTTGGCGGGGGTCAATATGAGTCAATATGGATCAACATGGAGCAACACAGGTTGACAAGGGTCAACATGGGTCAACATGGATCAATATAGGTCAACATGGAGCAACATGGGTTGGCAGGGGTCAACATGAGTCAACATGGATCACCACAGAGTGACGTGGGTCACCGGAGTGACAGAGGTCACCATGAAGTGACACAGGTCACCACTGATTACATGAGCAACGCATGTCAACATGGATGAACACAGAGCAGCATGGGTCACCACAGACTGACACAGGTCACCACTGATCACACGGAGCAACACGTGTCAACATGGACCAACACAGAGCAACTTGGGTCACCACAGAGTGATGTGGGTCACCGGAGTGACAGAGGTCACCACGGAGTGACACAGGTCACCACTGATCACACGAAGCAACACGTGTCAACATGGGTGAACATAGAGCAACATGGGTCACCACTGATCACATGGAGCAACACGTGTCAACATGGATGAACATGGAGCAACATGGGTCATCACAGAGTGATGTGGGTCACCACAGAGTGACGTGGGTCACCGGAGTGACAGGTCACCACGGAGTGACACAGGTCACCACTGATCACGTGGAGCAACACGTGTCAACATGGACCAACACAGAGCAACATGGGTCACCACAGAGTGATGTGGGTCACCACAGAGTGATGTGGGTCACTGGAGTGACAGGTCACCACGGAGTGACACAGGTCACCACTGATTACATGAGCAACGCATGTCAACATGGATGAACATAGAGCAACATGGGTCACCACAGACTGACACAGGTCACCACTGATCACGTGGAGCAACACGTGTCAACACGTATCAACACAGAGAAACATGGGTCACCACAGAGTGACGTGGGTCACTGGAGTGACACAGGTCACCACAGAGTGACACAGGTCACCACTGATCACATGGAGCAACACATGTCAACATGGACCAACACAGAGCAACATGGGTCACCACTGATCACATGGAGCAACATGTGTCAACATGGACCAACACAGAGCAACATGGGTCACCACAGAGTGATGTGGGTCACTGGAGTGACACAGGTCACCACGGAGTGACACAGGTCACCACTGATTACATGAGCAACGCATGTCAACATGGATGAACATAGAGCAACATGGGTCACCACAGACTGACACAGGTCACCACTGATCACGTGGAGCAACACGTGTCAACACGTATCAACACAGAGAAACATGGGTCACCACAGAGTGACGTGGGTCACTGGAGTGACACAGGTCACCACAGAGTGACACAGGTCACCACTGATCACATGGAGCAACACGTGTCAACATGTATCAACACAGAGCAACATGGGTCACCACAGAGTGACGTGGGTCACCGGAGTGACACAGGTCACCAGGAGTGACACAGGTCACCACTGATCACATGGAGCAACACATGTCAACATGGACCAACACAGAGCAACATGGGTCACCACAGAGTGATGTGGGTCACTGGAGTGACACAGGTCACCACTGACTACATGAGCAACGCATGTCAACATGGATGAACATAGAGCAACATGGGTCACCACAGAGTGACACAGGTCACCACTGATCACGTGGAGCAACACGTGTCAACATGGACCAACACAGAGCAACATGGGTCAACACAGAGTGACGTGGGTCACCACAGAGTGACAGAGGTCACCACGGAGTGACACAGGTCACCACTGATCACATGGAGCAACACGTGTCAACATGGACCAACACAGAGCAACATGGGTCACCACAGAGTGATGTGGTCACTGGAGTGACACAGGTCACCACTGATTACATGAGCAACGCATGTCAACATGGATGAACACAGAGCAACATGGGTCACCACAGAATGACGTGGGTCACCACAGAGTGACGTGGGTCACCGGAGTGACACAGGTGACCACTGATCACACGGAGCAACACATGTCAACACAGATCAACGCAGAGCAACACGTGTCAACACAGGCTGACACGGAGTAACACGGGTCTCCACAGATCAGCGTGGGTCCCTGTTACATCCCTGTCCCCATCCCTCCATGCCCCCACCCCCCAACGTCCCCGTCACCGCCCCATCCCCCCACGTCCTTGTCCCCCCGCCTTCCGCGTCCCCACCACTCCCCGTCCCGTGTCCCCTCCCGTGTCCCTCACCGGAGTGGATGAACATGTGTTTGGTGTAGTTCTTGCGGGAGCTGAAGGTCTTCTGGCAGTGACCGCACTGGTAGGAGGGCTCGGGACAACGCGATGGGCCGGGCTGGGGCGCCTCGGGGGGTGGGGCAACGCCCAGCCCCGCCTCCACGCCCCCCACGTAGGGCGGCGGCGGCGGCGCGAAGCCAAACTCGTTGCCGCCCGGCGCCGCCTTGGCCCCGAACGCCGGCGCCGGGCCGCAGCCGGACCCCAACTTGGCCCCGTCCTCACCGGGCCACGGCGGGAGGAAGGCGTCGGCGAAGACTTGGGGAGCGCCGAAAAACGGCGGCTCCTCGGCGGCGAAGGGCGGCGCGGCGAAGCCTTCCTCCGCGGCGCCTCCCGCTTCCTCCTCCTCCTCCTCGTCGTCGTCCTCCTCCTCCTCCTCTTCCTCTTCCTCCTCCTTCACCGGCAACTGGAGCCGCAGCGGTTGGCGCTGCTTGCGGCTGTGGCAGCTGGGAGCCGGCTCGGCCGACGCCAACGCGGCGTCGGGCGGCGTCGGCGCCGGGGGCTTGCGGCGAAGATGGGCGAGCGCCAAGGTGGGCTCGGGGCGCGGCGGGCGGGCGGGGGGCAGCGCCTTGGGCCCGCGGCTCTGGGAGATGATCTGGGTGCATTCGTCGATGACCGTTTTGATCTGGAGGATGGAGGCGGCGGTGAGGATCTGCAGAGCTTCCGATTGGGCCACCACCAAACAGCCGCTGTACATGAACTCCACCAGTTGCCGGACGGCTCCGCTGGGGACAACCGGTGGCACCTCGATGGCCGAGTGACCCAACAGCAGCTTGTCGTGGAAGAAGGGGCTGCCGGCGGCCAGGACGCAGCGGTGGGCTCGTAAGGTGGCCTCGCGGATACGAACGGTCACGTCGCAGAAGTGACCGCCCAAGCGTTGCCCATTGAGGGTCTCCAGGAGGGAACGGCTGAAGTTCTGGAGGTGGATGTAGTGGACCGCCTCCGCCATGGTGGCGGGGACGGGCGCCGGCGGGGACCGGGGTCGTCGGTGAGGTCTGGAGATACCTGAGGGAAGAGCAACGGGGTTTGGGGACCTCTTATGGGGTGTGACCAGGGGCTGGGGACATCAAGGTGGGGTGGAGATGCCACCAGAGCATCACCAGGGTCTTGGGACACCAATGAGGATATCTCCGGGAGGGTTAAGGACATGGCTGGGGACACAAACGTGGTGTGGAGATGCCACAAGGGCACCATCAAGGGTTGGGGACATCGTATGGGGGGTCACCAGGGGCTGGGGACATCAAGGTGGGGTGGAGATGCCACGAGAGCATCACCAGGGTCTTGGGACACCACTGAGGACATCTCCGGGGGGGGTTAAGGACATGGCTGGGGACACAAACGTGGTGTGGAGATGCCACCAGAGCATCACCAGGGTCTTGGGACACCAATGAGGACATCTCTGGGGGGGTTAAGGACATGGCTGGGGACACCAACACGGTGTGGAGATGCCACCAGGGCATCAACATGGGCTGAGGACATCAAGGTGGGGTGGAGATGCCACCAGAGCATCACCAAAGGTTGGGGACACCACCGAGAACATCTCGGGGGGGGTTAAGGACAAAGCTGGGGACACAAATGTGGTGTGGAGATGCCACAAGGGCATCACCAGGGGTTGGGGACATCGTATGGGGTGACACCAGGGGCTGGGGACATTGAGGCGGGGTGGAAAAGTCACGAGAGCATCACCAGGGTTTGGGGACAACCTTATGGGGGGTCACCAGGGGCTGGGGACATCAAGGTGGGCTGGAGATGCCACAAGAGCATCACCAGGGTCTTGGGACACCACTGAGGACATCTCCAGGGGTCTGAAGAACATGGCTGGGGACATCAACGTGGTGTGGAGATGCCACCAGGGCATCACCAACGGTCGAGGACACCACTGAGGACATCTCTGGGGGGGTTAAGGACATGGCTGGGGACACAAATGTGGTGTGGAGATGCCACCAGAGCATCACCAGGGTCTTGGGACACCAATGAGGACATCTCCGGGGGGGTTAAGGACACGGCTGGGGACACCAACATGGTGTGGAGATGCCACTGGGGCATCATCAGGGTTTGGGGACATTGTATAGGGTGTCACCATGGGCTGGGGACATCGAAGTGGGGTGGAGATGCCACCAGGGCATCACCAGGGGCTGGGGACACCCTATGGGGTGTCACCAGGGGCTGGGGACATCAATGTGAGGCGGAGGTGCCACCAGAAGAGACCCCGTGTGACGTCACCAGGGGCTGGGGACACCCCATGTGATGTCACCAGGGGTTGGGGACACCACCGAGGCCATCTCCGGGGGCTTAAGGACACGGCTGGGGACGCCAACATGGCGTGGAGATGCCACCAGGGCTTGGGGACACCCCATGTGATGTCACCACAGCCTGGGGACATGCCATGTGATGTCACCATGGCCTGGGGACACCCCAAGGGTTTGGGACACCCCCTGTGATGTCACCGTGGCCCGGGGACACCCTGTGTGATGCCACCGGTGGTGGAGGACACCCCATGTGATGTCACCAGGGTTTAGGGACACCCCCGGTGATGTCACCGGTGCTTGGGGACACCCTTTGTGATGTCACCAGCGCTTAGGGACATCCTATATGATGTCACTGCAGCCTGGGGACACCCCCTGTGATGTCACCGGGGGTGGGGGACACCACATGTGATGTCACCAGGGTTTGGGAACACCCCAAGTGATGTCACCATGGCCTGGGGACCCCCCGTGTGATGTCACCGACGCTTGGGGACCCCCCGTGTGACATCACCGCGACCCGGGGACACCTCGGGGGACCCCGCTGGGGGCGGGGAGCACCCCTTGGTTGTCCCCAAGGGTTGGGGACACGCGTGGGGGTGGGGGAGGGGCGGGGGGGGCCTTCGCGGGACGCCAGCGGCTGCCGGGGAGGGGGAGGGGGGGAAGGGCACACGGCGCTGATGACGTCACGGGGGCTCGGGGACGCCTGGCAGGGCGTCGCCGGGGGTGTGGCGTCACCCCGGGGACATCCCCCACCCCACCCCCACCCCGGGGGCCCCAGGCGGGCGGGGGGGGCGGGGCGGGGGCGGGGCCGCACTCACCTCCCGCGCCCGCCGGAACCGCCGCCGGCCCCGGCACCCGGAAGCGCCGCCGCTCCCGGAAGTTGCCTCCCTTGTCGTCACTTCCGGCGCCGCGCTGCCCCAGGGGGGTCGGAGCGGAAGTGAGCGGGGACCATGGAGAGGGGCGGCGGGAGGAGCGCCACCCCCCCCCCCCCCGTACCATAGAGACGGGGCGGGAGCGGCCACGCCCCGCGCGGGGACCCGGAGGGGGCTACGGGGTCTGCACAAGGCCGAGGGGCCCTAAAGACCCCCCGGGGCCGGCATCCCCTGTGGACCCCATGGGGAGCCCCATAGCGCTGGGATCCCCTATAGACCCCATAGAGACCCCCCTGAGGCTGGGATCCCCTATAGACCCCATAGAGACCCCCCTGAGGCTGGGATCCCCTATAGACCCCATAGGGACCCCCTGGAGCTGGGATCCCCTATAGACCCCATAGGGACCCCCCTGGAGCTGGGATCCCCTATAGACCCCATAGAGACCCCCCTGGGGCTGGGATCCCCTATAGACCCCATAGGGAGGCTACTGGGGATGGGACCCCCTATAGACCCCATGGGGACCCCCCAGGGCCGGGATCCCCTATAGCTCCCATAGGGACCCTCATAGTGCTGGGATCCACTATAGACCCCTTAGGGAGCCTCGTAGTGCTGGGATTCCCTATAGACCCCATAGGGAGCCACTGTAGTGCTGGGATCCTCTATAGAACCCCTTAGGGACCCCCATGGGGCTGGGAACCCCTATAGACCCCATAGGGAGCCTCATAGTGCTGGGATCCCCTATGGACCCCATGGGGAGCCCCCTGCGGCTGGGATCCCCTATAGACCCCATGGGGAGCCCCATAGTGCTGGCATCCCTTATAGACCCCATAGGGACCCCCTTAGCCCTGAGACACCGTCTAGACCCCATAGGGACCCACCTGGAGCTGGGGTACCCTATAGACTCCATAAGGATGCTACTGGGGCCGGGATCCCCTATAGACCCTATAGGGAGCCCCTTAGTGCTGTGATCCCCTATAGACCCCATGGGGAGCCCAGTAGCACTGGGATCCTTTATAGACCCCCACAGGGACCCCAATAGTGCTAGAATCGCCTATAGACCCCCCTGTAGCTCCCGTAGTAGCCCGGTAGTGCTGGGATCCCCTATAGCTGCCATAGGGACCCTCATAGTGCTGGGATCTCCTATAGAATCTCTAAGGGACCCCTGTAGTGATGGGATCCCCTGTAGGCCCCATAGGGAGCCCCCTGGGGCCGGGATCCCCTATAGACCCCAAGGGGAGCCCCATAGCACTGGGATTCCCTGTAGACCCCATAGGGACCCTGCTGGGGCCGGGATCCATTATAGACCCCATAGGGACCCCCTTGGGGCCGAGGTCCCCTATAGACCCCCATAGGGACCCCCGTAGTGCTGGGATCCCCTATAGAACCCCATAGGGACCCCCCTGAGTCTGGGATCTCCTATAGACCCCATAGGGAGCCTCATAGTGCTGGGATCCCCTGTAGACCCCACAGGGACCCCCCTGGGCCAAGGTCCCCTATAGAACCCCATGGGGACCCCCATAGTGCTGGGCTCCCCTATAGACCCTACAGGGCCTCCCCTGGGGCCAGGGTCCCATATAGACCCCACAGGGAGCCCGCTGGAGCAGGGATCCCCTATAGACCCCATAGAGAGCCACCACTGTGCTGGGATCCTCTATAGCTCCCATAGGGACCCTCATAGTTCTGGGATCTCCTATAGAATCCCACAGGGACCCCCATAGTGCTGGGGTCCTCTACGGGCCCCATAGGGAGCCCTGTAGGTTTGGGCTCCCCTATGGACCCCATAGGAACCCCCTTAGCGCTGGAAGCCCCTATAGACCCCATAGGGACCCCGCTGCGGCCGAGGTCCTCTATAGAACCCCATGGGGACCCCCATAGTGCTGGGATCCCCTATAGACCCCATAGGAACCCCCCTGGGGCCAGGGTCCCCTATAGACCCCATAAGAGACTCCGCTGGAGCCGGGATCCCCTATAGACTGCATAGGGACCCCCATAGTGCTAAGATCCCCTATAGACCCCATAGGGAGACCCATAGTCCTCTGATCCCATATAGACCCCACAGGGCCCCCCGTAATGCTGGGATCCCCATAGGGACCCCCATAGTTTTGAGATCCCCTATAGAACCCCATAGGGACTCCTGTGGGGCTGGGATCCCAGCAGACCCCCATTGGGACCCCTATATGGCTGCAGACCCCTATAGACCCCTATAGGAACCCCCCATAGGTTCCGAAGTCCTGTAGACCTCCATGGAGACCCCCGTAGGGCTCAGATCCCCTGTAGAGCCCCATAGGTACCCTATAGACTCCCATAGGGCCACGATCCCCTATAGACCCTCAGAGGGATCCCCATAAGGGGCTGAGACCCCCTATAGACCCCTGTGGGTCCTAGGTGCCTTATAGATCCTCATGGGGTTCCCCATAGGTCTGGGATCCCCTATGGAGCCCTGTATGGATTCCTGTAGAGCCTGGTCCTCCTATAGACCTGCGTAGGGACCTTCACACCCTATAGACCTCCCCCAGTAGCCCCCATAGGGGCTGGATTCCCCTATAGACCCCTACAGATCCCCGTAGGGATCCCCACAGGGCCTGGACCCTCTGCAGACTTCTGTGGGGTCTCGATCACCTATAGACCCCCATCTTGATCCATACAGGCCCTGGATCCCCTATAGAAGCCCACAGGGATCCCCATAGGGCCTGGATCCCCTATAGACACCCCCCCCCGGCGACACCCACAGGGTCCGGAGAACCTATAGAAGCCCATAGGGTTCACCGTGGGGCCAGGATGCCCCTATAGATCCCCGTGGGGGGGCACTATAGGGCCAGGACCCCCCATAGATCTCCATGGGGATCCCCATAGGTGAGGTCCCTATAGATTCCATAAGGCCTCGGTGACCTGGGGATCCTATAGGAATCCTTCGAGGGCCAAGATCCCCCTATAGATCACAGAATCACAGAATCACAGAATAGTAGGGGTTGGAAGGGACCTCTGTGGGTCACCCAGTCCAACCCTCCTGCCGAAGCAGGGTCACCCAGAGCAGGCTGCACAGGACCTTGTCCAGGTGGGGCTTGAATATCTCCAGAGAAGGAGACTCCACAACCTCCCTGGGCAGCCTGGGCCAGGGCTCCGTCACCCTCAGAGGGAAGAAGTTCTTCCTCGGGTTCAGACGGAACTTCCTGTGCCTCAGTTTGTGCCCGTTGCCCCTTGTCCTGTCACTGGGCACCACTGAAAAGAGCCTGGCCCCATCCTCCTGACCCCCACCCTGCAGATATTTGTAGGCATTTATAAGGTCCCCTCGCAGCCTTCTCTTCTCCAGGCTGAACAAGCCCAGCTCCCTCAGCCTCTCCTCGTAGGGGAGATGCTCCAGTCCCCTCCTCATCCTCGTAGCCCTCCGCTGGACTCTCTCCAGTAGCTCCTCATCTTTCTTGAACTGGGGAGCCCAGAACTGGACACAGTACTCTAGATGAGGCCTCCCCAGGGCAGTGTAGAGGGGAAGGAGAACCTCCCTTGTCCTGCTGGCCACACTCTTCTTGATGCACCCCAGGATCCCATTGGCTTTCTTGGCAGCCAGGGCACACTGCTGGCTCATGGTTAACCTGTCGTCCACCAGGACACCCAGGTCCCTCTCCGCACAGCTGCTCTCCAGCAGGTCCACCCCAAGCCTGTACTGGTGCATGAGGTTGTTCCTCCCCAGGTGCAGGACCCTGCACTTGCCCTTGTTGAACCTCATCAGGTTCCTCTCTGCCCAGCCTATCCAGCCTATCCAGGTCACGCTGAATGGCAGCACAGCCTTCTGGTGTATCTACCACACCTCCCAGTTTGGTGTCATCAGCAAACTTGCTGAGGGTACATTCTAACTCTTCATCCAGGTCGTTGATGAAGAAGTTAAATAGATCCCCATGGAGGGGTTGCTATAGAGCCAGGACCCCCTATAGACCCCCCTGGAGACCCCCACAGGGTCTGGAGAACCTACAGAAGCCCATAGGGTTCACCGTGGGGCCAGGATCCCCCATAGATCTCCACGGGGATCCCCATAGGTGAGGTCCCTATAGATTCCATAAGGCCTCGGTGACCTGGGGATCCTATAGGAATCCTTCGAGGGCCAAGATCCCCCTATAGATCCCCATGGGGAGTTGCTATAGGGCCAGGACCCACTTTAGACCCCACCCGGCGACACCCACAGGGTCTGGAGAACCTACAGAAGCCCATAGGGTTCACCATGGGGCCAGGATCCCCCATGGATCTCCACGGGGATCCCCATAGGTGGGGTCCCTATAGATTGCATAAGGCCTCGCTCCGTCTCTGACATCATTCACTGCGCTGTGATGACATCACAGCTGATGTCAGAGCCCCGCCCTCTGCAACCGAGTACTGGTGGCTCTCCCATGAGGTGGGGGGAAGTTGGCTGATGGTGACCCGTGTGGATCCGTGTTGACCCATGTTGACCTGTGTTGGCCCATGTTGGCCCATGTCAGTCTGGGTTGACCCATGTTTCTTGACCCGTGTTGACCTGTGTTGGTCCATGTTGACATGTGTTGACCGTGTTGGCCTGTGTTGACCCGTGTTGACCTGTGTTGGCCCATGTTGACCCATGTTGGCCCGTGTCAGTCTGGGTTGGCCCATATTTGTCGACCTGTCTTGACCCGCGGTGGCCCGTGTTGGCCCACGTTGACTCATGCTGACCTGTGTCAGTCTGGTTTGACCCATGTTTGTTGACCTGTGTTGACCCATGGTGGCGCATGTTGGCCCATGTTGACTCATGCTGGCCTGTGTCAGTCTGGTTTGTCCCATGTTTGTTGACTCGTGTTGACCTGTGTTGGTGACATGTCTTGACCATGCTGGCCCGTGGTGATCCATGGTGGCCCGCGATGGCCCATGTTCACCCACGTTGGCCCGTGTCAGCCTGTGTTGATCCACGTTTCTTGACCCATGTTGACCACATTGATCCACGTTGACCTATGTTGGTGCGTGTCACTCTGTGTTGCTCCATTTTGACCCGTGTTGCCCTGTGTTGACCCAGGTAGACCTGCGCTGACCCATGTTGACCTGTGTCACTCCATGTTGACCTGTGTCACTCCATGCTGACCCATGTCAATCTGTGTTGGCCCATGTTGATGCAGTGTTGAACCTTGTTGACTCATGTTTGTTGATCCATGTTGACCCATGTTGCTTTGTACTGATCCATGTTGACCCACGTTGACCCATGTCACCTTGTCATGCTCCGTTTTGACCCATGTGTTGACGTGTGTCAATCTGTGTTGGCCCATGTTGATCCAGTGTTGACCTGTGTTGGCCCGTGTTACTCCATGTTGACCCACAACAGCCTGGATTGACCCAGGTCGACCCAAGTTTGTTGACCCCTGTTGACCCATGTGTTTACCCACACTGTTCCATGCTGATCCATGTTGACCTGTGACCCATGTTGACCCATGTGTTGACCCACATTGTTCCATGCTCATCCATGTTGACCCATGTTGCTGTTGATCCCCGTTGAGCTGGCTTGACCCATGTTGCTCTGTATTGACCCGTGTTGACCCGGGCTGATCTCTGCTGGTCCATGTTGTTGACCTGTGTTGATGCGTGTCAATCCATGTTGACCAATGTCACTCTCTGTTGCTCCATGTTGACCCATGTAGACCTGTGTTGGCCCGTGTCAGTCTGTGCTGACCCATGTTGCTTTGCGCTGACCTGTGTTTACCCATGTTGGTCCCCATTGACCCATGTTGACCCATGTTGACCTGTGTTGACCCGTGTTGACCCATGTTGACCTGAGTTGACCTATGTCAGTATGTGTTGGCCCATGTTGATTTGCACTGCCCCATTGTCCCATGTTGATCCCCACTGACCCATGTTGACCCATGTTGACCCGTGTTGACCAGTGTTGACCCATGTTGACCAGTGTTGACCCATGTCACTCCGTGTTTCTCCATTCTCACCCATGCTGACATCACTCTGTAGCAATTACCTCATGGGCGGCCATTTGTATGACCCCGTGACCCCCTGGTACAAGCTGTGCACCCACCACCAAGGTCCCCCCGAGCCCCCCTGGGCCTTCCCCCCCCCCCACCCCATGGGGAGATGTCACAGAAACCCAGTGGGGGGGGGGGGGGCGGGGCACCCGAATTCTTGGGTGCCCTGGGGAGGTGCCCGGACGCCTGGGTCCCTCGGGCGAGGGCGGGTGGTGACACCCCAAGTGTTGGAGGTGATGGAGCAGAACCAGATCTCCCCGGACATCTGGGTGCCCTGAGGGGCGGGGGGTGGGCGGGCTCCAGGCCCCCGGGGGTAGAGCCCTGGGGGGAGGAGGGACCCGGACGCCTGGGTCCTCCCGTGCCCGCGGCGTGGGTGGCACACGGCGAGCTCCCGGCTCCCACGCTCGGCGTCGCGAGGACGGACCCGCAGCTGGGGAGGGGACCCAGGCACCCACCACCCCATCTACCCCCACCCCCAAAAAAGGGACCCAGGGGTGCTGCTGTTTTGGGGGGGGGGGGGGGGGAGGGTGTTATTGTAGGGTCTCCCCCCGCCCAAGTTGTGCCGCGATGGACGAGGGTGACGGGGGCCAACGTGGTCCCACCAGGCTGGCGCAGGTGAGCGGGACTCGGGTGTCCGGGGGGGGGACCCAGGAGCTCGGGGGGGACCCAGGAGTTTGGGGGGGACACCCAGGCATCGGGGTGGGGGGGACACCCAGGAGCTCGGGTGTGGGACCCAGGCATTGGGGGGGGGGAGACACCCAGGAGCTCGTGGGGGGGACCCAGGGGTTCAAGGAGGGACCCAGGTATCTGGGGGGGACCCAGGAGCTCGGGGGGGAACCCAAGAGCTCGGGGGGGGACCCAAGAGCTCGGGGGGGGACCCAGAGTTTGGGGGGGGGGACCCAGACATCGGGGGTGGGGGACCCAGGACCTCGGGGGGGGGGGAGCCAGGAGCTCTGGGAGGGGACCCAGGAGCTCGGGGGGGGGCACCCAGGCGTCCAGAGAAGCCTCAGCTCTAATGGGGGGCAGCCAGGGGTCTGGGGGGGGTTGGCATCCAGGCATTTTGGGGACCCCCCCCTTCTAGGGGACCCAGGCGTCCGGGCTCCCCCTCCCACGGCCCCACTGGCCCCAGGCCAGTCCCGGACTGGAATTAGGGCAGGGGGCGGGGAAAGGGAGTCCTCGGCTCCCCTCCCCCCCCCAATCCCCCCCCCCCCCGGCTTTTGGGCATCGCCTCCAGCCCCCCCCACCCAACCGGTGTCTCCACCCCCCACCCCGAGACCCAGCTTCCTCTCCCCCCAGGGACCTCCCCCAGGGGACCCAGCTGCCCCCCTCCCACCCATGGGACCCCCCCAGGGGACCCAGGTGTGCCCCCACCCACCCGCTGGACCCCCCCCAGCGGACCCAGCTTCCCCCCACCCACCCATGGGACCCCCCCCAGGGGACCCAGCTGCCCCCCCCCACCCATGGGACCCCCCCCAAGGGAGCCAGCTGTGCCCCCATTCATGGGACTCCTCCCAGGGGACCGAGGTGTGCCCCCCCCCACCCTTGAGACCCCCCCAGGGGACCCAGGTGTGCCCCCCCCCCCCCCCCATGGGACTCCGGGGTGGGTCCCAAGGAGGGGGGGTGGGGTGTAGCAGGGTCCCCCCCAACGCCTGGGTCCCCTGTCCCATCCCCCCCCAGGCACCCAGGTACCGCCGGGACCTGGAGGAGGAGCTCCGGGACCTCAGCAACCAGGTGGGCGGGGCCGGACGGGGAGGGGCGGGGCCAGCACCTGTCAGTCACCAGCTAGCCCCACCCTCTGCGTGGCTCCGGGGTAGGCCTGGCGGGGGGCAGGGCAAGAGGCTGCCAGTCATCCCAATGGGCGGGGCAGGGGGTTGTCCATCACATTTGGTGGGCGGGGCATGTGGTTGTCCATCACCGTTGTGGGCGGGACATGGGCTGCCCATCACCCTGGTGGGCAGGGCATGAGACTGTCCATCACCCTGGTGGGTGGGTCATGGAGCAGTCCATCACCCTGGTGGGCAGGGCATGAGGCTGTCCATCACCTTGGTGGGTGGGACAAGGGGGTGCCCATCAGCCTGGTGGGCGGGGCATGGGGCTGTCCATCACTTTGGTGGGTGGGACATGGGGCTGTCCGTCACCCTCAAGGCGGGATATGGGTTGTCCATCACCCTGGTGGGTGGGACATGGGGCTGTCCATCACCCTGATGGGTGGGACATGCGGCTGTCCGTCACCCTCAAGGCGGGATTTGGGCTGTCCATCACCATGAGGGTGGAGCGTGGAGCTGTCAGTCATCCTTGGGGCGGGGCATGGGGCTGTCACTCACAGTCAGTTCCCATTCCCGGCAGGTGGCAGCGCTGGGGCGGAGCCTCGCGGAGGAGCGGGGGCGGAGCCTGGCAGCAGGCGGGGCCCTGCGGGCACTGGAGATTGCAGTGGGCGGAGCCCAGGCCCGGGTGGGCGGAGCCTGTCGGGCACGAGACCGGGCCTGTGAGCGCCTGCGCCAGCAGCAGGTGGGTGGGGCCAGGGCGTGGGCGGGGCCTGAGAGGGGGCGGAGCCTCCGGCAGGGTCAGTCTCAGGGCAGGGGGCGTGGCTGAGGCGGGATGGGGTCTAAAAGGGGGCGTAGTCAGAAGGGGTGTGGCCTAGGAAGAATGTGGGGGCTTAGGGCGGTGGGTGGGGCATTCAGAGGGTGGGCGGAGCCTGTGTGGGGGCGGGATCTGTGAGAGGGATTTGTGTTTGGGCTGGGGGTGGGGCCTCCCAGAAGGTCCCGCCCCCTGGGCGTCATCCTTACCCAGCTCCGCCCCTAGGAGGCGGGACATCTGCTGTGGGCGGAGCTGGAGGCAGCTCGCGCTGCCCGGGCGGGGGCGGAGCTCCGGGCACAGGAGGCGGAGTCACAGCGCCACGCCAGGGAGGCGGAGCTGGAGCAGCTGCGGCAGGTGGGTGGGGCTAGAGAGAGGGGCGGGGCTAAGGGAGTGAGGAGGGTGATGCCAGGGCTAAGGTAATCTGGGGGCGGGGCTAAAGGGTTTGGGGCGGGGCTAAGATGCTCGGGGGCGGGGCTATGCAAGACTAGGGGTGGGGCTAACAACAGGGCGGGGCTAAGGAACAACGGGGTGGGGTTAAGAGACATGGGGTGGGGCTAAGGAACAGTAGGGTGGGGTTATAGGAGCATGGAGGCGGAGCTATGGGAGTGGGTTGGGGTGCTGGTGGGCGGGGCTTCCCGGAGGGGTGTGTCCATCCCGCTCCCCGCCCCCAGGCCGTGGCGGCGGCCCAGCATGCCCGGCGGCGGGCGGAGCAGGAGCGCGATGACGTGGCCACCCGCGTGCCCCGCCCACCCAGCCCCCGGTGAGTGCCCGCCCCTCCCTGGCCACGCCCACTCCCTGGCCACGCCCACTCCCTGGCCACTCCACCAGACCTCTATAGGTTCTCTGTAGGGCACCCTCAGCTCCCACAGCACAACAACCCTATAGATCCCGGGGTGTCCCCTATAGCCCCCACAGCCTGTGTCCCCTATAGACCCCAGGGGTGTCCCCTATAGCCCCCACAGCCTGTCCCCTATAGCCCCCAGGGGTGTCCCCTATAGCCCCCACAGCCTGTCCCCTATAGCCCCCAGGGGTGTCCCCTATAGCCCCCACAGCCTGTGTCCCCTATAGACCCCACAGCACAGCCCCTATAGCCCCCACAGCCTGTCCCCTATAGCCCCCAAGGCTGTCCCCTATAGCACCCACAGCCTGTGTCCCCTATAGACCCCACAGCACAGCCCCTATAGCTCCCACAGCCTGTCCCCTATAGCCCCCAGGGGTGTCACGTATAGCCCCCACAGCCTGTATCCCCTATAGACCCCCCAACACAGCCCCTATAGCCCCAGGGAGTGTCCCCTATAGCCTTGGGGGGTGTCCCCTGCAGCCCCCATGGTGTGTCCCTTATAGCCCCCCCTGCACAACCCCTATAGCTCCCACAGCCTGTCCCCTATAGCCCCCAGGGGTTTCCCCTATAGTCCCCTTGGCACAACCCCTATAGCCCCCATGGCCTGCCCCCTATAGCCCCCACAGCCTGTCCCCTATAGCCCCCCGAGCACATCCCCTATAACCCCCATGGCCCATACCCTATAGCCCCCAGGGTGTGTCCCCTATATTCCCTATGGTGTGTCCCCTATAGCCCCCCAGAACAGCCCCTATAGCCCCTGGGAGTGTCCCCTATAGCCCTGGGTGGTGTCCCCTATAGCCACCAAGTTGTGTCCCCTATAGCCCAAGGGTGTGTCCCCTATATTCCCTGTGGTGTGTCCCCTATAGCCCCTACAGGCTGTCCCCTATAGCCCCGGGGGTGTCCCCTATAGCCCCCCAGAGCATCCCCTATAGCCCCCAGGAGTGTTCCCTATAGCCCTGGGGGGGTGTCCCCTATAGCCCTCCAGCACAGCCCCTATAGTCCCTATGGTGTGTCCCCTATAGCCCCTGGGGGTATCCCCTATAGCCCCCAAGGTGTGTCCCCTGTAGCCCCCATGGCCTGTCCCCTATAGCCCCCAGGGGTGTCCCCTATAGACCCCACAGCACAGCACAGCCCCTATAGCCTCTGGGGGTGTCCCCTATAGCCCTGGGCGGTGTCCCGTATAGCCCCCATGGCCAGTCCCCTATAGCCCCCATGGCCCATCCCCTATAGCCCCCAAGGTGTGTCCCCTATAGTCCCTATGGTGTGTCACCTATAGCCCCCACAGCCTGTGTCCCCTATAATCCCCCAGCACATCCCCTATAGCCCCAGGGGTGTGTCTCCTATAGCCCTGGGGGGTGTCCCCTATAGGCCCCATGGTGTGTCCCCTATAGCCCCAGGGGTGTGTCCCCTATAGCCCCCCCGACCTGTCCCCTATAGCCCCCACATCCTGTCCCCTATAGCCCCCAGGGGTGTCCCTTATAGACCCCCCAAGTCGTCCATTATAGCCCCCCCAGTGCATCCCCCATAGCCCCCCCAGCCTGTCCCCTATAGCCCCCAGGGTTTGTCCCCTATAGCCCCCCCCCGGCACACCCCCTATACCCCCCCGCGGTCCCCGTCCCCCCCGCTGCCCCCGCAGCCCCTATAGCCCCTATGGGTGCAGGGGGGGCCGGGACCCCGGGGGGCTGCAGGCGGCGCTGGCGGAGCTGCGGGGGCACAACCGGGGGCTGCAGCAGCGCCTGCACCAGCGGCAGGCCCAGGTCAGGCGCCTATGGGGGCTATAGGGGGGGCACCTATAGGGGGCACCTATAGGGGGTATAGGGGCAGGGGGCAAGGGGGGGGGATGTGGGGCTCCCAGAGGGAGATTGAGGGGGGGCGTGGGGGCGTGGGGGGCACGCATATGGCGGGGGATGTATAGGGGATGTGGGAGGAACCTATGGGGGCCATAGGGGGGCACCTATGTGGTGCACCTATAGGGGGCACCTATAGGGGATATGGGGGGCATGGGGGCACCGGGGGGGGGACGTGGGGCTCCCAGAGGGAGACTGAGAGGGGGCGTGGGGGCGTGGGGGGCACGCATATGGTGGGGGATGTATAGGGGGGATGTATAGGGGATGGAGAGGAACCTATAGAGGCCATAGGGGGAGCACCTATGGGGGGCACCTAAGGGGGCACCTATAGGGGGTATGGGGGGCATGGGGGCAATGGGGGGGGGATGTGGGGCACCCAGAGGGAGATTGAGAGGGGGCATGGGGGCATGGGGGGGACACATATGGCGGGAGATGTATAGGGGGGATGTATAGGGGATGTGGGAGGACCTATGGGGGCCATAGGGGGGGCATCCATGGGGGGCACCTATGGGGGGCACCTATAGGGGGTATGGGGGGCATGGGGGCACCGGGGGGGGGACGTGGGTCTCCCAGAGGGAGATTGAGGGGGGGCGTGGGGGGCACGCGTATGGCGGGGGATGTATAGGGGGGACGTATAGGGGATGTGGGAGGACCTATGGGGGGCCATAGGGGGGCACCTATGGGGGCCACCTATAGGGGTATGGGGGCAGTGGGGGGGGGACGTAGGGGCACCTATGGAGACAGGGGGGGATCTATAGGGGTATGCGGGGGGTGGGGGCGAGGGATATCAGGGCACCTATGGGAGATGTAAGGGGGGGACGTATGGGGGCACCTATGGGGGGGGGGCACGGGAGGGGGCGTGAGGGTGCCTATAGGGGGGATGGGTGGACACCCATGGGGGCTGCTGTGGGGTGTGGGTGGGAGCACCTATGGGTGCTGTAGGGGGGTACTGGTGGGTGCTGTGGGTGCTGTGGGGTAGGTGTGGGAGCACCTATGGGTGCTGTGGGTGCTGTGGGAGCACTTATGGGTGCTGGGGGTGCTGGGGGGGTGCACTGGTGGGTGCTGTGGGTGCTGTGTGGGTTCTGTGGGTGCTGTGGGAGCACTTATGGGTTCTGTGGGTGCCGTGGAGGTAGGTGTGGGTGCACTGGTGGGTGCTGTGGGTGCTGTGTGGGTTCTGTGGGTGCTGTGGGAGCACTTACGGGTTCTGTGGGTGCTGTGGAGGTAGGTGTGGGTGCACTGGTGGGTCCTGTGGGTGCTGTGTGGGTTCTGTGGGTGCTGTGGGAGCACTTATGGGTGCTGGGGGTGCTGGGGGGGTGCACTGGTGGGTTCTGTGGGTGCTGTGTGGGTTCTGTGGGTGCTGTGGGTGCTGTATGGGTTCTGTGGGTGCCGTGGAGGTAGGTGTGGGTGCACTGGTGGGTTCTGTGGGTGCTGTGTGGGTTCTGTGGGTGCTGTGGGAGCACTTATGGGTTCTGTGGGTGCCGTGGAGGAAGATATGGGTGCTGTGGGTGTGGTGTGGGTGCTTTGGAGGTAGGTGTGGGTGCACTGGTGGGTTCTGTGGGTACTGTATGGGTTCTGTGGGTGCTGTGGGAGCACTTATGGGTTCTGTGGGTGCTGTGGGGTAGGTGTGGGAGCACCTATGGGTGCTGTGGGTGCTGTGTGGGTTCTGTGGGTGCTGTGGGAGCACTTATGGGTTCTGTGGGTGCTGTGGAGGTAGGTGTGGGTGCACTGGTGGGTGCTGTGGGTGCTGTGTGGGTTCTGTGGGTGCTGTTGGTGCCGTGGGTCTGGGCACTGACCCCATGGGTGCTGCCATGGGCGCAGGCGGAGGAGCTGCGGCGGGCGCTGGCGGCGGCGAGGGCGCAGGCGCGGGAGGCGTCGGGAGCGCGGGCCCGGCTGGAGCAGGAGCAGCGGGTGCTGTGGGGGCGGCTGCAGCACCCCAGGGTGCCCCCGGGCCCCGCCGAGGCCACCCTACGCGCCCGCTGCCTCCATCTCCAGGAGCTCCTGCACCGCGAGGCCGGGTGAGCTGGGGGGGACCGGGGTGCTGTGGGTGGCCCAGGGTGGTCCTGGGGTGGTCCCACGGTGGCCCAGGGTGGTCCAAGATGGTTCCAGGGTGACCCAGGGTGGTCTTGGGTTGCCCCAGGGTGGTCCACGATGGTCCCAGGGTAACCCATGGTGACCCCAGGGTGGCCCAGGGTGGTCTTGGGTGGCTCCAGGGTGGTCCATGGTGGCCCAGGGTGGTCCAAGATGTTTCCAGGGTGGTCCAGGGTGACCGCAGGGTGGCACAGGGTGGTCCATTGTGGTTCAGGGTGGTCTTCGGTGGCCCCAGGGTGGCCCATGGTGACCCTAGGATGGTCCAGGGTGGTTCAGGGTGGTCTTGGGTTGCTCCAAGGTGGCCCCAGGGTTGACACAGGGTGCTTTTGGGTGGTTCCAGGGTGGCCCAGGGTGTTTTTGGGTAGCCCCAGGGTGGTCGAAGATGGTCCCAGGGTGGCCCGTGGTGACCCCAGGGTGGCCCAGGGTGGTCTTGGGTGGCCCCAGGGTGATCCAAGATGGTTCCAGGGTGGTTCAAGATGGTCCCAGGGTGGCCCATGGTGACCCCAGGGTGGTCCAGGGTGGTTCCAGGTTGACCCAGCGTGCTCTTGGGTAGCCCCAGGGTGGTCCAAGATGGTCCCAGGGTGGCCCAGCGTGGTCCGGGGTGGTCTTGGGTGGCCCCAGGGTGGCCCAGGGTGGTTCAGGGTTGACCCAGGGTGTTCTTGAGTGGCCCCAGGGTGGTCCATGATGGTCCCAGGGTGGCCCATGGTGGTCCCAGGGTGGCCCATGGTGACCCCAGGGTGGCCCAGGGTGGTTCCGGGTTGACCCAGGGTTCTCTTGGGTGGCTCCAGGGTGGCCCAGGGTCCTCTTGGGTGGCCTCAAGGTGTCCAAGATGGTTCCAGATTGGCCCAGGGTTTTCTTGGGTGGCCCCAGAGTGGTCCAAGATGGCTCCACGGAGGCCATTGGTGACCTCTGGGTGGTCTTGGGTGCTCTTGGGTGGCTCCAGAGTGGTCCAAGATGGCTCCAGGGAGACCATTGGTGACCCCAGGGTGGTCTTGGGTGCTCTTGGGTGGCCCCAGGGTAGTCCAGAATGGCACCAGGGTGGCCAGTGGTGACCCCTGGGTGGTCTTGGGTGCTCTTGGGTGGCTCCAGGGTGGCCCAGGGTGCTCTTGGGTGGCCACAGGTTGGTCCAGGATGGTCCCAGGGTGGCCCGTGGTGACCCCAGGTTGGCCCAGGGTTCCCCGTGGTGACCCCAGGGTGGTCTTGGGTGGCCCCAGGGTGGTCCATGATGGCCCAGGGTGGTCCAAGGTGGTTCCAGGGTGGCCATTGGTGACCCCAGGGTGGTCTTGGGTGCTCTTGGGTGGCCCCAGAGCGATCCAAGATGGCTCCAGGGCGGCCCAAGGGTGGCGCTGACTTTGTCCCAGCGTCCCGCGGTGTCCCCAAGGCAGTGGGCGCCGCGGGGTGACGCGGGGTGACGCGGGGTGACGCGGGGCACCCACGGGCGCAGGGCGCGGGCGGCGCTGACGCGGGCGGCGCGGGGGGCGGGGCGGCGGCTGCGGGCGCTGCGGGCGGAGGCGGAGGAGCAGCGGCTGCGGGGGGAGCGCTACCGCCTGCAGGTGGGGTGACGTCACCCGCCGGTGACATCGCCAGGGGTGGTGACGTCACCGGGGGGGTGGGTGACGTCACGGGGAGGGGGGGGTGACATCACGCGCGTGGCTCCCGCGGGTTCCCTGGCCGGGTGGGGGGGAGGGCAGTGGCGAGGAGCGTCACCCCGCGTCACCCCGCGTCACCCCGTGTCACCCCGTGTCACCCCGCGTCACCCCGTGTCATCCCATCTCACCCCGTGTCACCACGTGTCACCCCATGTCACCACGTGTCACCACATGACCCCGTAGCCTCCGTGTGCCCCCATGGCCTCCATGTCCTCGTGTCCCCCCGTGTCACCTGCCCCGCATGTCCCCATGTCCCCACGCCCTGTGTCCCCGCGCCCCGTGTCCCCGCGTCCTGGTGTCCCCACACCATGTGTCCCCATGTCCCCATGTCTCCATGCCACGTGTCCCCATGTCCCTGTGTCCCCACGCTCCATGTCCCCATGTCCCCATGTCCCTGTGTCCCCACACTCCATGTCCCCATGTCCCCATGTCCCCATGTCCCCATGCCATGTGTCCCCATGTCCCCGTGTCCCCACACTCCATGTCCCCATGTCCCCATGTCCCCATGTCCCCATGCCATGTGTCCCCATGTCCCTGTGTCCCCACACTCCATGTCCCCATGTCCCTGTGTCCCCGTGTCCCCACACCCAGCGTCCCCACCTCCCCACATCCCCAGGCCACGTGTCCCCATGTCCCTGTGTCACCACGTCCTTGTGTCCCCACACGTCCCCACTGTCCCCATGTCCCATATCCCCATGTCCATGTGTCCCTATGCCCCATGTCCCCATGTCCTTGTGTCCCCACATCCCCACATCACGTGTCCTGATGTCCCCGTGTCCCCACACCCAGCATCCTCACATCCATATGCCGGTGTCCCCACATCCCCACGTACCCACACCCCATGTCCCCATGTCCCTGTGTCCCCATGCCCGTGTCCCTGTGTCCCCACACCAGTGTCCCAGTGTCCCCACGTCCCCACGTCCCCACACCCATGTCCCTATGTCCCCAAACCCCATGTCCCTACATCCCCACGCCCATGTCCCCAAGATCCATGTCCCCATGTCCTCACATATCTGTCCCTGTGTCCCCATGTCCGTGTCCCCGCGTCCCCATGCCCATGTCCCCGTGTCTCCACATCCCCACGTACCCACACCCATGTCCCCCTGTCCCCATGTCCCCGTGTCCCCACACCCTGCGTCCCATTTCCCTGCATCCTCACGTCCATGTCCCCATGTCCCTGTGTCCCCGTGTCCCCGTGTCCCCACACCCATGTCCCCATGTCCCCACATCCCCACGCCCATGTCCCCATGTCCCCATGTCCCCATGTCCCTGTGTCCCCATGTCCCCACATCTCTGTGCCTGTGTCCCCTCGTCCCTGTGTCCCCATATCCCATGTCCCTGTGTCCCCATATCCCATGTCCCTGCGTCCCCATGTCCCCGTGTCCCCATGTCCCCATGTCCCTGTGTCCCTGCGTCCCCGTGTCCCTGCGTCCCCATGTCCCTATGTCCCCACGCCCACATACCCATGTCCCCGTGTCCCCATGCCCAGCGTCCCCGTGTCCCTATGTCCCCATGTCCCTGTGTCCCCACATCCCTGTGCCTGTGTCCCCGTGTCCCTGTGTCCCCATATCCCATGTCCCTGCATCCCCATGTCCCCGCGTCCCCACGCCCTGCGTCCCCCGTCCCCACGCTCGAGTCCCCATGTCCCCACATCCCCACGCCCATGTCCCACATCCCCACGCCCATGTCCCCGTGTCCCCATGTCCCCGTGTCCCCATGTGCCCACATCCCTGTGCCTGTGTCCCCTTGTCCCTGTGTCCCCATATCCCATGTCCCTGTGTCCCCATGTCCCCACATCCCCATGTCCCCATGACCCCATGTCCCCATGTCCCCACGTCCCCGTGACCCCGTGTCCCCACGTCCCCATGTCCCCACGTCCCCCACACCCCGTGTCCCCACGTCCCCGTGTCCCCATGTCCCCACACCCCGTGTCCCCACACCCGCGTCCCCGCAGGCGCAGGCCGGCGAGGCGGCGGGGCGGGTGCTGGCCGAGCGGGTGGCCGCGGTGGCCACGGGGACGTCGCGTGCCTGGGCCCAGGGTCACCGCCTGCGCCGGGCGCTGGAGGCCGTCGGGGACGGGGCCGCGGCCGCCGCCCGCCACGTGGCCGCCCTGCGGGCTCGCCTCAGGTGGGGCCGGGGCCCTATAGGCACCTGCGGCTCCCTATAGCACCCTATAGATTACCCATAGGTCGCCTATAGTCCCCCGGGGGCCCCTATATCTCTCTATGTTTCCCTATAGCACCCTACAGATTACTTATAGCCAACCCGTACCCTCCCATGGGTCCCTATAGCTCCCTATGTTTCCCTATAGCACCCTCTAGATTACTTATAGCTACCCCATACCCCTCCCATGGGCCCCTGTGGCACCCTATAGATTACTTATAGCTTGCCTATAGCCCCTCGGGGGCCCCTATAGCTCCCTATGTGTCCCTATAGCACCCCATAGCACCCTATGGATCACTTATAGGTCGCCTATAGCCCCCCGGGGGCCCCCTGTATCTCTCTATGTTTCCCTATAGCACCCTATAGATTACTTATAGCTACCCCATACCCCTCCCATGGGCCCCTATGGCACCCTATAGATTACTTATAGCTTGCCTATAGCCCCCCAGGGGCCCCTATAGCTCCCTATGTGTCCCTACAGCACCCTATAGCACCCTATAGATTACTTATAGCCAACCCATACCCTCCCATGGGCCCCTATAGCACCCTGGGAGCCCCTATAGAACCCTATAGGTCACCTATAGCCCCCTGGGGGCCCCTATAGCCCCCTACATCTCCCTACAGCACCCTATAGCTTCCTATAGATTACTTCTAGCTCTCCTGTACCCTGCCCCGTGGGCCCATATAGCACCCTGGGGGCACCTATAGCACCCTATAGATTACTTATAGCTACCCCATACCCCTCCCATGGGCCCCTATGGCACCCCATAGATTACTTGTAGCCCTCCTGTAGCCCCTCCGTGGGCCCCTATAGCCCCCTACATCTCCCTGTAGCACCCTATAGATTACTTATAGCCCCCACTACCCCCTGCAGACCCCTATAGCACCCTATGTGCCCCTATAGCACCCTATAGATTACTTACAGCCCCCCCGTAGCCCCCCCGTAGGCCCCTGCAGCCCCCCATAGCCCCCCAGCAAGGACCCCATAGCCCCCACAGTCCCCTATGGGTTTGGGTGGGGGCTGTATGGAGCCAGGGGCATTATGGGATAGTGGGGGGCTCTGGGGGGGGGCGTGGGGGGGCATTAAGGGATAGTGGGGGGGCTCGGGGGGGCATTATGGGATGGTGGGGGGGCTCGGGGGGAATTATGGGATGGTGGGGGGCTCTGGGGGGCATTAAGGGATAGTGGGGGGCTCTTTGGGGCTGGGAGGGGGGATTATGGGATAGTGGGGGGCTCTGGGGGGGCTGTGGGGGTGCATTATGGGGTAGTGGGGGGGGCTATGGGGGGATTATGGGATAGTGGGGGGCTCGGGGGGGGCTGTGGGGGGCATTATGGGGTAGTGGGGGGGCTATGGGGTGATTATGGGATAGTGGGGGGCTCGGGGGGGCATTAAGGGATAGTGGGGGGGCTCGGGGGGGCATTATGGGGTTGTGGGGGCCTGGGAGGGGCATTGTGGGATAGTGAGGGGCTATGGGGGGATTATGGGATAGTGGGGGGCTCTGGGGGGCTGTGGGGGGCATGATGGGATAGTGGGGGGCTATGGGGGGATTATGGGATAGTGGGGGGCTGGAGGGCCACCCCAGAGCCCCCCCCGGCCACCCCCAGGTGCGACCCGCTGACGCTGTCCCGCACGGTGCGGCGCATGCTGCGGGACGAGGACGAGGACAGCGGGGACAGCGGGGACAGCGGGGACAGCGGGGACAGCGGGTCCCCACCCCGGAGCCTCGGGGAGCTCCTCGAAACCGCCCCCCGCGCCGGGGGGGACCTCGAAACCGCCCCCCAGGAGCGCGTCGAGAAGCCCGCTGGTTGTGCGGGTGGCCTGGAAACTGCCCCAAGCCCGGCGGGGAGCCTGGAAGCCTCCCTCAGCCCGGGGGGGAGCCTCGAAACTTCCCACAGCACTGGGGGCGACCCTTGAAACTGCCCCTGGTCTGGGGGGGACCCTCAAAACCACCCCTGGGGACCAGCTCTGAAAGAGCCTTAGGGCCCAAGGAGCCCTTGAAACTGCCCCCAGGGACACCCCCCACTTCTGGCAGTAGGGTGGGACTTATTTAGGGTGGGGCTTATTTTGGGGCGGGGCTTGCACATACTTATTAAAGTGCCTTTAAGATGGATCCGCCTCTGAGTGGCCCTGAGGACTCGGGGGGGGGCTCAAAACACCCCCAGAGCCCATGTTGGGGGGAGCCTTGAAACTCTCCCCAAAATTTTATTGGGGGGGTCTTGGAATCCTCCCCAAGCCCCTGCTGGGGGGACCCCACCCCCCCCGCCCCACATTTATGGGGAGGGGGTCTCAAAATACTCCCAAGCCCTGTGTTTGGGGGGGCTTTGAAACACCCCAAAACTTTGTCGGGGGGGACCTCGAAACACTCTTTTCCCCAATTTTGGCAAGGGGAGTTTCAACGCCCCCGCCCCCCCCGCAACCCTCATAGAGTGGCCCTGGGGGGGGACCTTGAAACACCCCAAAATCTGAGGGGGGGGGGGGGGGGGGGGGCCTTGAAACTCCCGCGGCGCAGAGGGGTGGCTCGCATAGCTAATAAGGATGGGGCGGGGCTCGCCTGGCCAATGACAGCGCTGCATGCAAATAAAGGAGCGGAACGGGCGGGGGGGGGAGGACGCTCCGCCCGCAGGCGCGGCGCAGCCAGTGAGGGAAAGGGGGCGGGGCGAGGGCGGGCTCTCGCGAGCCGTGGGAGTATCGCGAGAGTCGCGGCGGGCGGAGCGGGGTTGCGGGGGGGGGGGGGACGGCGGGATGGGAGCGCCGAGGTGAGGCCGTGCCCGGGGTATCGGGGGGGCGGGGGGCAAGGACTGGCTTGGGGGGGGCAACGGGAGGGGGGAGCGTGGGGACTGGGGGGGGACTCCTGGGGCGGGCGGGGGGCGGGGGGGGGCGGAGCTCAGGGATTTGGGGGGGGCCTTAGGGTGGTTCTTGTGGGCTGGGGGGGGAGCACAGGGAGTTGGGGGGGGCTCCTGGGGCTGGGAGGGGGGGAGCACGGGAATTTGGGGGGTTCTGGGGTGGCCCATGGGGCTCTGGGGGGGGAGCACAGGGATTTGGGGGGGATCTGGGGTGGCTCTGGGGTTGGGGGGGAGCACAGGGAGTTGTGGGGGAGCTCCTGGGGCTGGGAGGTAGGAGCACGGGGATTTGGGGGGGGCTCTGGTGTGGCTAATGGGGCTGGGGGGGGACCCTGGGGATTTGGGGGGGATTTGGGGGCGCCAGGGGTGGCTCATGGGGATCTGGGGGGGAGCACAGGGATTCGGGGGGCTCTGGGGTGGCTCAGGAAGCTGAGAGGGGGTGCATGGGGTTTGGGGGGGCTCTGGGGTGGCTCATGAAGCTGGGGGGGGAGCACAGGGATTTGGGGGGGCTCTGGGGTGGCCCATGGGACTGGGAGGCAGAGCATAGGGATTTGGGGGGATTTGGGGGGGTCCTGGAGGGGGGGGTTGGGGGGTTAGCACAGGGATTTTGGGGGGGTCTGGGGTGGCCTGTGGGGGCTCTGGAGGGGGGAGCACAGGAATTTGGGGGGGTCCGGAATGGCTCCTGGGGCTCGGGGAGGGAGCACAGGAATTTGGGGGGGTCTGGAGTGGTTCTTGGGGCTGTTGGGGGGGGAAGCACAGGGATTGGGGGGGCCTGCAGTGCTGGGGGGGGCAGCTGGGGGTGTTTGGGTGGCACACATGGTGAGCAGGGTCTGCATTGAATTTGGGGGGGGAGGGGGGGGTTGCTGGGGGGAGATTCTTCTCACCCCCCCCCCCCCCTTCCCCCCAGATGCCCCGTCACTGCTCTGCCGCCGGCTGCTGCACCCGCGACACGCGCGAGACCCGCAACCGAGGCATCTCCTTCCACCGGTGGGTGCCCCTCCTTGCGATGGGTTGTCCCAGTGTGCCCCCCCCCCCCCCTCCAGTGGGTTTTCCCAGGTGTGTTCCCCTCAGCAATGGTTTGTCCCAGGTGCATTCTCCCCCCCCCTTACAATGGCTTGTCCCAGATGTGTTCCCCCTCTTTAGCAATGGTTTGTCCCAGGTGTACCCCACTCCCCTTTTAACAATGGTTTGTCCCAGGTGCGTTCTCCCCCCGCCTTAGTAATGGTTTGTCCCAGGTGCGTTCTCCCCCCCAGCAATCGGTTGTCCCGGGTGTGCCCCCCCCCCTCCCTTAGCAATGGTTTGTCCTAAGTGGATTCCCCTCTCTCTTAGCAATGGTTTGTCCTAGGTGGATTCCCCCCTCCCTTACTTACAATGGTTTGACCCAGGTGTATTCCCTCACCCCTTTAGCAATGGTTTGACCCAGTTGTGTTCCCCCCCCCTTACAATGGTTTGACCCAGGTTAGTTCCCCCCCCCCCCCCCCCTTTAGCAATGGTTTGTCCCAGGCGTGTTGTTTCCCCCCCTTTAGCAATGGTTTGACCCAGGTCTTCTCCCCCAGCAGTGGTTCACACTATGTATGGTGCTCCTCACCCCCCCCCCTTGTAGGAATGGTTTAGCCCCATCCCCTTTAACCGTTCCTCCCGGACCGTTCCATTTGCTGGTGCGTGGGGGAGCCACCCCTCCAACCTCGCAGAAAACACCCCCGGGGGGGCAGAATTTGAAGCCGCCGCCTCGCAGCTGACCTCTGTGTGTCCCCCCCAACCCCCCCGTGTCCCCCCCTGTGTCCCGTGTGTCCCCCCCCCCCCCCCCAGGCTGCCCAAGAAGGACAACCCGCGGCGGGCGCTGTGGCTGGAGAACAGCCTGGCGGCGGGACGCGAGCGGCGAGGGGCGCTGGGACCCGGCCTCCAAGTACATCTACTTCTGCTCCCAGCACTTTGAGAAGAGCTGCTTCGAGATAGTCGGCTTCAGGTGGCTAACGAGGCGCTTAACGAGGCACCTAACGAGGCGGGACCCCCCCCCTTCCTGCACAGAGAATGGGTCGGCCCAATTAACAGCAAACCCCCGCCCCCGCTTTGGTTTCAAATGGTCTCATCCAGAGTGGGGATTAAGGGGGTCCGTTGCTCCCCCGCGATGGGTGGGAATGGTTTGGTCTGAGCACCCCCCCCAACCCCCCCCAGTGTTTCTGGGGGTCCCTGGGGCTTTGGGGGGTGGGGATCGCCCCTGAGTTCCACCCCCACCCCCACCCCAAGGCTTTTTGAGGGGACCCCTCCGCCCTTTTTGAGGCTCATAGACCACCCCCCAACCCCAGGGACCCCCAACCCCAAGGTCTCAGGGGACACCCCAGGTCTCTGGAGACACCCCAGGTCTCACTAAGCCCCCCCCCAAAGCATTTTGGGGACCTCCCCAAAGCTTTTGAGGTACCCCTAGAGCCTGGGGGCACCCCAGGGGGTTTGGGGGGGGCACCCCATGGGGTTTTTGGGGGGGGGGCACCCTGAGGACTCCGCACCCTCTGGGGTCTCTGTGGGTTTTGGGACACCCCAACGATGATGACCGCCATGAGGGTGCCCCCCCCAGGGCCTTTGGGGTCCCTCCAGGTGCCCCATGCCACCCACTGACCCCCCCAAAATCTTCCTCACCCCCCCCAGTGGCTACCACCGCCTCAAGGAAGGAGCCGTGCCCACCGTCTTCGAGTCGGCCGCCCCCAAACCCCCCCGGGCCACCAAGCCGAAGCCCCCCACCCCCGAGACTGACGCCCCGAAACCCCCCCGGGCTACCAGGAGGTGGAGGTGAGTCCTTGGGTGGGGAGGGGGGGAGGCAAAACATCTCTGGGTGTCGTGTGTCCCCCCCCCCCCGCCCCCCAATTTAATCACCTCCTTCCCTGCGCAGGCGGGACCCCCCGCTTTCCCCGCTGGACCCCCCCCTTCTCCGCCGACGTCTCCTGTTTCCCCCGGGAAAGCGAAGACCCCGGGGCCCCCCCAGCCGGCGACCACGGCGGCGTCCCGGCCCTTCCCGGCCCTTCGGGTGCCCGCGCTCCCCACCCCGACGGCCTTTTGGTGGCCACGGGCGACGAAGAAGCCACGACCACCCCGGCTCTCCCCGAAACCGACCCCCCGGCCGCGCCGCGCCCCGTTTCCCCCCTCGCTCTACATGCTCCGCCTCCCGCCGCCGGCCGGCGCGTACATCCAGAACGAGCACAGCTACCAAGTGGGCAGCGCCTTGCTCTGGAAACGCCGCGCCGAGGCGGCCCTGGACGCCCTCGACAAAGCCCAGCGGCAGCTCCAGGCTTGCAAACGGCGAGAGCAGCGGCTGCGGCTGCGCGTGGGCGAGCTGCAGCGGGAGCGCCGCGTCCCGCTCGACGCGCGCCGCCAGCCCCGGGAGCCGCAGCCGCTCGGCGACGGCGGACGGTGAAGACTTCCCGGCGGAAAACTCCTCCTCCTCTTCCCTGCCCCGGTGCCGCCGGGAAGGTTTGTAAATAAAGATTTCGCCTTTTCTACGAAAAATTTTAAGCGGGGGACGGCTCGCCGCGGGGAGCTGGGCTGGCGTCGCCGCGCCGGTTTCGCTCGCCGATCGGGCGGGGAGAAATCGGTGCTTTTTTTGGGGGGGTGGTGGTGGTTAACGCGGCTGGGAGGGGGGCGGGCGCGGCGGCGCGGCGTGCGAGTCCGGGATGGCGGCGTGAGCCCGGGGGTCGCCTTCCCCAGCCGGTTCACGCCGTGTTAAAATTTGAATTTGGGGGAAATAAATCGATTTGGGCGCAGGTCGGTGAGCGCAAGGGGCTCGGTGAGAAGTTTTGCGGCGTGGCGCGGTCCCGCCGGCAAGCGAGAGGCCGGCGCTGAGGAAATGTTTCCTTCCCGGCGGCGGGGAGGATTTTGGGCACCGTCTGCCCGCTCCGGAGGGGATAACGAGAGGGTCAAGCGCCCAGAAAATGGCCGTCGGCGACCCGGCGTCCGCCTGGACCCGAATAATTGGAATTAAGCCTTTAATTTCCGCGGCCAGCGTGGCGCGGAGGCAGCGGGCACGGGATGGCGAGCGCCGAGACCAGCCCGTCGCCCTCGTTGTGCTCCGGCGCCGTTAAAAACTCCCCGAAGGAAGCCAAAACCAGTCCGATTAGCCCCAAATCGGCCTTGCCCCGAGGCAATTATCGCCCCGGGCCATGGCGGGGGCCCTGGCGCGGCGCGGTTCCTTCTACAGGCTGAGCTTCATGTCCAAGATGGCAGCATAGATGTCAGGGTTCAAGGGCACGTAGGACTTCTTCTTGTCATCGCGGAAGAAGAGCGGGTCTTTGATGACGTTGGGGTCAAAGCCTTCTTTGACGAGGTTGCCTTTGCACTGCTTGAAGGTCCCCGTGGTCTCCAGGGCATTCTGTGGAGGTGGGTGATGTCATCAGAAGTGGGGAGATGGAGGGCGTTGGCAGCGTTGGAGTGATTGGGCACCGCCATCAGAAATGGGGGACCTCAACGCCGTCATCGGCAATGTGGGCGACCAACACCATGATCAGAAATGGGGGACCTCAACGCCATCATCAGCAATGTGGAGGACCAACGCCATGATCAGAAATGGGGGACCTCAACGCCGTCATTGGCAATGGGGGGGACCAATGCCGTGATCAGAAATGGGGGACCTCAATGCCATCATCGGCAATGTGGGGGACCAACGCCATGATCAGAAATGGGGGACCTCAATGCCGTCATTGGCAATGTGGGGGACCAATGCCGTGATCAGAAATGGGGGACCAAGGCCATCATCAGAAGTGGGGGACCTCAACACCATCATCGGCAATGTGGGGGACCAACGCCGTGATCAGAAATCGGGGACCTCAACACCGTCATCAACAAGGTGGGGGGGAGCAGCACCATCATCATAATTGGGGGACCTGGATGCCATCATCGGCAGTGTGGAGGACCAACGTTGTCATCACAGATTGGGGACCTCAACACCATCATTGACAACGTGGGGGAGCGGCACAGTCATCGGAAATGGAGGACCTCAACGCCATCATCGGCAATGTTGGGGACCTGCACCATCATCAGAAATGGGGGACCTCAACGCCATCAGCGGCATTGTTGGGGACCAACGCCGTCATCAGAAATGGGGAACCTCAGCGCCGTCATCGGCAATGTGGGGACCTTGATTTCGTGATCAGAAATGGGGGACCTCAACGCCATCATGGATAATGTGGGGGAGTGGCACCATCATCAGAAGTGGGGGACCTCAATGCCATCATTTGGATTGTGGGGGGGACCAATGTTGTCACCAGAAATCGGGGACCTCAATGCCGTCATCAGCAATGTTGGGGACCAACGTTGTCACTAGAAATGGGGCACCTCAACGCCATCATTGGCAATGTGGGGTGACCAACATTGTCATCAGAAATGGGGGACCTCAATGCCACCATAGGCAATGTGGGGGACCAACACCATCATCATAAATGGAGGACCTCAACGCCATCATTGGCAATGTAGGGGTCCAACAGTCATCAGAAATGGGGGACGTGAACACCATCATTGGCAATGTGAGGGACAGTGGCATCATCATAAATGGGGGACCTCAACACCATCATCGGCAGTGTGGGGGGGACCAACGTTGTCACCAGAATTGGGGGACCTCAACGCCACCGTCGGCAATGTGGGGGGACCAACACCATCATCAGAAATGGGGGACGTCAACACCATCATCGGCGAAGTGGGAGACCAACGTCATTATCAGAAATGGAGGACCTCAATGCCATCATCGGCAATGTTGGGGACCAACGCTGTCACCAGAAATGGGGGACCTCAACGCCGTCACCGGCGATGTGGGGGACCTTGCTGTCATCAGCACAGGGCGGGGGTCCAGGTGCCATCATCAGCAATGGTGACCCCTGCGTCATCAGCATGGGGGCACGGATGGTGTCATCGGAACTGGGGGGACCTGCGTGGTGGCATTGGCGCGAGCTGACCACCCGTTGGCACAGGGTCACCACCGCTGCCATGGGAAAGGAGGGACCTTGACGCCATCATCGGAGTGGTGGGACCGACATGGTCATCGTCACGGGGTGACCCTGACGTCATTGATCTGGGGCGACCCCACCGCCATAACTGGCACCATCACCGGAAAAACCAACGTCCCCCCAAAAGCCACCACAGGGTGAAGCTGGGCCCGCTGACCTGGATGCGGATGAAGCGGGGGGCGGCGTAGCTGGGCAGCGTGTCCCTGGTGAAGGTGTAGAAGTTCTCGCCCTCGAAGCTCGCCCCGGCCTTCAGGCAGATGGCCGCCATGCCGCACCTCCCCTCGCATCCTGCGAACAATGTCGGGGGGGTTATTTGAGGCAACCGAGTCTCATCTCATTCGTCTTGGTGGCCACCTGGACCATGATGAGGACCTGCTGCATGCCCAGAACAATGTTGGACAGTTATTTTGGGTGGATGTGTCCCACTTCAGGCTTCTTGGTGGCCACTGGGACCATGACGGAGACACATCATGCACCCAAAACAACGCTGGGTGGTTATTTTCGGTGAACGTTTCCCATTTGAGCCTTTGTGTGGCCACCAGGACCATGATGAAGACACATCATGCACCCAAAACAACGCTGGGTGGTTATTTTGGGTGAACGTTTCCCGTTTTAGCCTCTATGTGGCCATCAGGACCATGATGGAGACACATCATGCACCCAAAACAACGCTGGGTGGTTATTTTGGGTGAACATTTCCCGTTTTAGCCTCTGTGTGGCCACTTGGACCAGTACAGGAGGACACGGTGCCCAAAATGACAAGAGATACTAATTTTGGGCACCCAAGTTCCCCTTTATGCTTCCTGGTGGCCACGTGGACCATCATGGAGACATGACAGTTGCCCGGAACACCACCAGATGCTGCTTTTGGGCGACCAAGTCCCATTTTACTTTTCTTGGTGGCTACTTGGGGTATGTTCCGTGCCCAAAACGATGCTGGATGCTTGGTTTGGGTAACCAAGTCCCCCTTTAACCTTCCTGGTGACCACTCAGACCTTTACAGGTGCACGTGGTGTGCCAAAGCCACACCAGAAACTTACGTTGGGTCCGTAAGTCCTACTTTAGCCTTCTTGGTGGTCAGTTGGACCATGATGTGGACATGTTTCTTGCCCCAAACACCAACAGATGCTTCGTTTGGGGCCACCTAGTCCTGTTTTGCTCTTCTTCGTGGCTGTTTGGACCACTGTGGCAGGAAACACGAGCCCGAAACAATACCACACCCTCATTTTGGGTCAAGGAGTCCAGAAATGGCCATGTGGTTGGACTAGATGATCCATGTAGGTCCATTCTATTCGACTTTAGACTTCTGGGTGGCCGCTTGGACTATTTGGGGACATCCCATGGCTGAAACATCAGCAGATTCTGATTTTGGTCCAACCTGCATCCTCCCGCACCACCAAGTACTCACCCGGCACGGACACTCCGTAGACATTGACCTCCTGGATGAAGTTCACCATGGCAAGAGTGGCCTCCACCTCTGTCGTGGCCACGTTCTCACCTTTCCAGCTAGAGTAGATGAAGGATGAACTTGTGAGGGGGACGATTTGGGCTGGCCGGTGGCATTGCCCACCCGGATGTGGGGGTGAGAGCATCAGAGTTACCGGAAAGTGTCTCCCACGCGGTCCTGGAAGTAGATGAATCTCTCCTCATCGATCATGAGGAGGTCGCCGCTGTTGAAGAACATGTCACCTTTGACCAAGACGTTCCTCAAGATCTTCCGCTCTGTCTTCTGGAAATCGCCCGCGTAGCCATGGAAAGGGGTGTTCTTGGTGATCTTCACGACCAGCAGCCCCGTCTCACCTTCAGGGAGGGAAAGGAGGGTTGGAAGCCGGTCAGCGACCACCTCGGTCCTGGGGAATGTCACCTCCGTGTCCCACTGGGTGCTCGGGGGTGACATTCTTCTTTCTTTGAGGGGTTTCTGGTGGCTTCCAGCCGCCGAGATGACGGTGATAAGGACCAGGAGGTGGCTTGGCTGCATCTCAACCTGCCTTTCCTCCTAAAAAGGCCCTCATAAGGCTCTTCTCTTCTTACCGGGGCGGACTCGGATGCAGAGACCTCGCTCGTCGCGTACGGCTTGGTCCTCCTCCACGTTGTACTTGATCAGCTCAAAGTGAGCGAAACTCTGGAGGGGACAAAGAGAGAAACTGGTGGGTGGAAGAGAAACGGGAGGAGAAAAAATGAGCGAGCAGACTTTCCTTCCAGGGCCAGGTCCGGTCCTCCGTTGCTCGTTATGACCCAGGGATATGCGTCCTCCCCTCCCCCAATCCCAGCGTCCTGGGTGGCCACTTGCTTTGTGTGTGACCTAATCGCCGTTTATATTTAAATGAGATTTAATCGAATAGATCCAACCGTTGACCAAGCTCATCGCGATGATCTCTCAAATGAAAAGAGCCGTGGGGCAATCACAGAATCACAGAATGGTCGGGGTTGGAAGGGACCTCTGTGGGTCACCCAGTCCAACCCCCTGCTGAAGCAGGGTCATCCAGAGCAGGCTCCACAGGACCTTGTCCAGGTGGGTCTTGAATATCTCCAGAGAAGGAGACTCCACAACCTCCCTGGGCAGCCTGGGCCAGTGCTCTGTCACCCTCAGAGGGAAGAAGTTCTTCCTCATGTTCAGACGGAACTTCCCAGGCTCCAGTTTGTGCCCGTTGCCCCTTGTCCTGTCGCTGGGCACCACTGAAAAGAGTCTGGCCCCGTCCTCCTGACCCCCACCCTGCAGATATTTATGGGCATTTATAAGGTCCCCTCTCAGCCTTCTCTTCTCCAGGTTGAACAAGCCCAGCTCCCTCAGCCTCTCCTCCCAGCAGAGATGCTCCAGTCCCCTCCTCATCCTCGCAGCCCTCCGCTGGACTCTCTCCAGTAGCTCCTCATCTTTCTTGAACTGGGGAGCCCAGAACTGGACACAGCACTCCAGATGGGCCTCACTAGGGCAGAGCAGAGGGGGAGGAGAACCTCCCTCGACCTGCTGGCCACACTCCTCCTGATGCACCCCAGGATCCCATTGGCCTTCTTGGCACCCAGGGCACGCTGCTGGCTCATGGTCACCCTGTCGTCCCCCAGCACTCCCAGGTCCCTCTCCGCAGAGCTGCTTTCCAGCAGGTCCACCCCAAGCCTGTACTGGTGCATGGGGTTGTTCCTCCCCAGGTGCAGGACCCTGCCCTTGCCCTGGTTGAACCTCATCAGGTTCCTCTCTGCCCAACTCTCCAGGCTGTCCAGGTCTTGCTGGATCCAGCACAACCTGCCGGTGTATCCACCACTCCTCCCAGTTTGGTGTCATCAGCAAACCTGCTCTAACTCTTCATCCAGGTCATTGATGAAGAAGTTGAACAGGACTGGGCCCAGTACTGACCCCTGGGAGACATCACCGGTTCCAGGCCTATGCCGAGAATGCCGGGAGCTGCGACTGTGGGGGAAGAGGTGGGGAAAAACCTCGTTTTCACGGCTTCTGCTCGACACATGGGCGGTTGGGGACTGAGGAACAACACCAAAGTGGCCTTTCTCGGGTCCGTAGACCGTGGACATTCCAAAACTCAACTTTGAGTCAACTGTTGAGTTGGCCAACCAAGTGGTGGGGAGGGGTTCTTTTGGGTGTGAAAAGTGGGGGGGCTTGGAGATCCTGCTTTTGTGTCGACCCAACCTGATGGATGGCGTTGGCTTCCCTGGGCGTGGGTCACCATTTACGTCACCGTGAAGAGGGTATGCTGGAGACCCCCACTCTTGGCATCAACCCAACTTGAGCTGCACTATTGGTCTCCTCAAGGCAGTCAGCGTTTGCTCCCCCCCACCATCATCGTCATCACCTCACCCTGAGGAACACGTTGGCTCTGCCCACAGCCCCGATCTTGCCGGTGTAGTTGATGAAGCCGGCGTTGCCCTCGGTGGCCCCGTAAAACTCGCAGATGGAGACGGGCCCGAAGCGCTGGAGGAACTTCTCCCACACCTCTGCTCGCAGGCCATTGCCCAAGGCCATGCGCACCCCGTGTTCCCGGTCGTCGGCGCGCTGTGGGGTGACAAAGGGAGGGACCGTCTCGGCGCGCGCCCCGCGGCGTCGCCTTCCCCCTGGGGTGGATTTCAGGCTGGAAGGGACCTGACCTTGGGCGTGTTGCAGAGGTAGCGCATGAGCTCGCCCACGTACTGGATGACGGAGACGTTGTAGCGGCGGCAGTCGTCCCAGAACTGGGAGGCGGAGAACTTGGCCCGTAGGACGCAGGTGGCTCCTGTGGGGACAAGGCAGGGTGGTTCCCCCTCCCCTTTTCTATCTTTTTTTCCATTTTCTCCATCCATCCATCCATCCATCCATCCATCCATCCATCCATCCATCCATCCATCCATCCATCCATCTATCCATCCCCACGAGTGTCCATCGTGTCCACCATCCATCCATCCATCCATCCATCCATCCATCCATCCATCCATCCATCCCCACGAGTGTCCATCGTGTCCACCATCCATCCATCCATCCATCCATCCATCCATCCATCCATCCATCCATCCATCTCCATAAATAATCTGTCCATCCATCCATCTCCATGCAACATCTGTCCATCTCAAATGTCCACCCCACTGTCCATCCCTTACCCCTCTATGGACACAGCTCCTTCCCTTCTTCCTCTTCCCTCTCCCCACACATTTCTCCATCCATCCATCCATCCATCCATCCATCCATCCATCCATCCATCCATCCATCCATCCATCCATCCATCCTTGCCCTATACTGGCCAGGCGACGTGGGACATGGGGGTACATACCGACCTCGAAGCACCCTCCCACCCCGATCATCAGCCCGGCTGAGTGGTAGAGCGGCAGCGTTGTGTAGATGACATCATCAGACCTCAGGCCACAGAGCCGACCCAGGTTGGCCACCATCATCAGCTTCATCTCTGTGATCACCGCTGCCTTGGGCAGCCCTGGGGGGGTGGGAGCAGAGGGTGGGAAATGTCCTCCTTGGAGGTTTCCATGTGGGATGGAAGGTCCTGGGAATGAGGGGTGGGATGGGAAGGAAAAACCCTCCCTCAAGGTGGTGGGTCTCCATCCCTAGAGCTCTCCAAACCTCACTGGGAGGAGCCGTGAGGAACCTCATCCAGATGCACCTGTGTTGGTTGGGGTGGGATCTGTTTTGGGTTCGGGGTTGGATGAGGGAGATCCCACCCCGTCCCAACGAGGACAGACCCAGGGACATGGTGGGTCTCCATCCTTGGAGATACCCAACCCTTGCATGGACACAGCCAGGAGGAACCTGGCCCAGGCTCGTTGGGGGCTGGCAAAAGGCCTCCAGCCTCTCCAGCATCACCCGCACAACTTTACCCACCCAACCCATGGAGGACAACCCCCTTGGGCTCCTCACCCATCACACCCAGACCCTCCCCATCGCCGTTCTCCAAGGAGCAGCCCCTCCTGCACTGGGGGGGGTTGCTGTCCCCACAACCTCACCGGTGGTGCCGGAGGTGTAGATGTAGAGGGCCTTGGACTCGTGGGTGATGCCGGCTCGGTGGTGGGCGGGCAGGGGCTCATCGGAGGCCTCCTCGATGGCGGGCAGCAGGGCCTCGACACCCGGGGTGGGTGATGTGGAGCTCAGGTAGAAGACACGGATCCCGTCGTGCTGCAGGGCCGGTAGCACCTCCTCCACGGCGGCCTGGAGCTCTGCAGGGAGAGCGGGGACACGGCCCCGGGTGGATGAGCACCCAAGTGAGGAACCAAAAGGGTCAAGGATGGGCACCCCGTGTACCCCAAGTGGGTGCCTTGATCGGATGGGCACCCCAGCATCGTGCATGGGTGCCCCAAAGATCCCAGGTGGACACCCAAAGATCTGAGATGGGCACCCAGTGCAGCCTCAAATGGGCACCCTGATCAGATGGGCGCCAGACATCACTGATGGGTGCCCCAAAGATCCCAGGTGGGCACCCAAAGATCTGAGATGGGCACCCAGTGCAGCCTCAAATGGGCACCCTGATCAGATGGGCACCAGACATCACTGATGGGTGCCCCAAAGATCCCAGGTGGACACCTGATGTACCCCCAGATGGGCACCCCGATCAGACAGGCACCCCGGCGTGGTGGCTGGGTGCCCCAAAGATCCCAGGTGGGCACCCAAAGATCCCAGATGGGCACCCAATGCACCCCTTGATCATGTAGGGACCCCAGCCACCCCAAATGGGCACCCCAAAGGATCCCAGATGGGCACCCAATGCACCCCTTGATCGTGTAGGGACCTCAGTTGGGTGGGCACCCTGGATGGGTGCCCCAAGGACCCCAGCTGAGGCCGACACCCGCAGCCCCCCACACGGGAGCCTCGAGGATCCCAGTCGGGCGCTCAGAGCACCCCAAAAGGGCTCCTCGGTCACCCCAGGGGGACACCTGGAGCATCCCCTAAGGGTGCCCCGATCCGACGGGTGCCCCCAGCCCCCCACGGGGCACCCTGAGCCCCCCCAGCCGGGCACCCCGAGGGTCCCGCCAGGTCCCGCCTCCTCCTGCCCTGCGTTTTTTTCTCTCTTTCTCCCCGAAAACATGACGCAAAAAAAACCCCCGTAAAGGACCTTTACCCCGGGAAGGGGCTGGTGATGATTAACCCGTGGCCTTGGCGTGACCTGCGGGGCGTCGCACACGCGTGTGCGAAGGGCCACACGGGCAGCGGTGACCACGTCGTGTGAGATGGGGGGTGGGGGGGTGCGAATACAGCCCCAGCGCGAGCGACGTCTCGGACCCTCGGTGCCCCGCGGCCACACGCGTGCCAGGGACGCGTGTGCAGGAGCATGCGTGGGCGCTGACACGCGTGTGAATGCATGGACAGACACTGACATGCGTGGGAATGCATGGACAGACACTGACACGCGTGTGAATGCATGGACAGACACTGACATGCGTGGGAATGCATGGACAGACACTGACACGTGTGGGAATGCATGCACAGACGCTGACACGCGTGTGAATGCATGGACAGATGCTGACACGCGTGTGAATGCATGGACAGACGCTGACACGCGTGGGAATGCATGCACAGACGCTGACACGCGTGCAAATGCACACATGGAAATGCATGGATGCACATTGACACACGTATGGGCACACACACAGGCACCGACACGCGTGCAAATGCCATGTATAGATGCTGGTGCGCGTGCCAGCACACGTGTGGACACTGACACACGTGGAAATGCGTGGATGGACAGCAGCACGTGTGTAGACATGTGCGTGGAGACTGACACACGTGCAACTGCATGCACAGGGACATGCATGGCGATGCATGCACCAACACTGACACACACGTGCACATGCCCAGGCACTGACACACGTGTAAATCCATGGACAGACACTGTCATGCATACAGGCACATGTACAGGCACTGACGTGCGTGTAAATCCATGGACAGGCACTGACACATGTGCAGGCACATGTACAGGCATTGACACACGTGCAAATCCATGGACAGACACTGATACACATGAAGACATGTACAGGCACTGACACACGTGTAAATCCATGTACAGACACTGATACGTGTGCAGACACACATACAGGCACTGACACCCGTGTAAATCCATGGACAGGCACTGACACACGTGCAGACACACGTATAGACACATGTGCAAATCCATGGACAGACACTGACACGTGCAAATCAATGGACAGGCACTGACACACACGTGCAGACACGTGTACAGGCACTGACATGCATGTAAATCCATGGACAGGTACTGACACATGAATGCAGACACATGTACAGGCACTGACACACGTGAAGACACACGTACAGGCACTGACACCCATGTAGATCCATGGACAGACACTGATACACGTGAAGACACATGTACAGGCACTGACATGTGTAAATCTATGTGCAGGCAGACACATGAATGCAGACACACATACAGGCACTGACGTGTGCAGACACATGTACAGGCAGTGGCACCCATGTAAATCCATATACAGGCACTGACACACGTGTGCAGACACATGTACAGGCAGTGACACCCATGTAAATCCATGGACAGACACTGACACACATATGCAGGCACGTGTACACGTACTGACACAAATGCAGACACAAGTACAGGCACTGACACGTGTGTAAATCCATGGACAGGCACTGACACACGTGCAGACACACATGCAAATCCATGTACAGGCACTGACACGTGTGTAAATCCATGGACAGGCACTGACACACGTGCAGACACATGTACAGGCACTGACACCCGTGTAAATCCATGGACAGGCACTGACACACGTGCAGACACACGTACAGGCACTGACACGTGTGTAAATCCATGGACAGGCACTGACACACGTGCAGACACACATGCAAATCCATGTACAGGCACTGACACACACATGCAGACACATGTACAGGCACTGACACACATGCAGACACATGTACAGGCACTGACACGTGTGTAGATGCGTGTACAGGCACTGACACATGTGCAGACATGCATGCAAATCCATGTACAGGCACTGACACACACATGCAGACACATGTACAGGCACTGACATGCATGTAAATCCATGGACAGGCACTGACACACGTGCAGACACGCATGCAAATCCATGTACAGGCACTGACACACACGTGCAGACACATGTACAGCACTGACATGCCTGCAAATGCATGGACATACACTGAGAGATGTGCAGACACACGTGTAAATGTGTGTACAGGCACTGACACACGTGCAGACACGCATGCAAATCCATGGACAGGCACTGACACACACATGCAGACACATGTACAGGCACTGACATGCGTGCAAATCCATGTACAGAGACTGATACACATGCAGACATGTACAGGCACTGACATGCGTGTAAATCCATGGACAGGCACTGACACACATGTAGACACATGTACAGGCACTGACACACGTGCAGACACATGTACAGGCACTGACATGTGTGTAAATCCATGGACAGGCACTGACACACATACAGACACATGTACAGGCACTGACACATGTGTAAGTCCATGGACAGGAACTGACACACATGCAGACACACGTGCAGACACACGTGTAAATGCATGTACGGTCACTGACACACGTGCAGACACACGTGCAAATCCATGTACAGGCACTGGCACACGTGCAGACACATGTACAGGCACTGACACGCGTGTAAATCCATGGACAGGCACTGACGCACGTGCAGACACACGTGCAGACACACGTGTAAATGCGTGTACGGGCACTGACACACGTGCAGACACACGTGTAAATCCATGGACAGGCACTGACACACGTGCAGACACATGTACAGGCACTGACATGCGTGTAAATCCATGGACAGGCACTGACACACGTGCAGACACACGTGTAAATCCATGGACAGGCACTGACGCACATGCAGACACACGTGTAAATGCGTGTATGGGCACTGACACACGTGCAGACACACATGTAAATGCGTGTACGGGCACTGACACACGTGCAGACACGCGTGCAAACCCAGGGACATGCGCTGCCACACGTGCAGACACGCATGCTGCCACTGCCACGCGTGCAGCCACACGCACCGCCGCCCCCAGCGACCCCCCCCGCTACACGCGTGTGCACCGCGACACCTCACAACGTCGCACCCAGCGAACCCACCCCCACCCCCACCCCCTCCACCCGCCTGGGTCCTCCCCTCCCCCCGCCACGCGGCGGGTGCCGCTCACCGGCGCTGGCGAGGAGCAGCGTGGCCCCGGCGGCCTCGAGCGCGTGGCGCAGCGCCCGTCCCCGCGCGTTGCTGTTGATGCACGCCATGGGGCAGCCCAGCTTGGCCAACGCCACCCAGGTCCAGACGTAGGCGGGCTCGTTGGGGAGGAAGACGGCGACCGTCTGCCCCGGCCGCGGCTCCAGGCGCCGGGAGAAGGCCCGCGCCGCCCGGTTGCTCCGCCGTTCCACGTCCTCGTAGGTGTAAACCTCATCCTGGAAGCGGAGCAGAGCCCGGCGCGGCCGGCGGCGAACGTGCTGCTGGAAGACGTCGAAGAGGGTGACGGCGGGGCGGCGGTTGAGCCGCCAGCGGCACCGCGCCGCCGCCCACACCAAGCTAGCGAAGGCCACCAGGTCGGCCCAGAAGAAGGGCAGCAAGCGAGCGACGGCCGCCGGCACCGCCACCGCCGCCAAGACCAGCCCGGCCGCCGTGACGGCCCCCAGCACCGACATCGTCGCGGGGTGCCGGTCGCCGGCGGCACCCGCTGCGCGCGCTCGGCCAAGGTCCGCCCCGAGCGCACCTTGCCCCGGTTGCGGGCGCCCGGCGAGGCTTTGCCGTGTTTGCCGGCGGCGTTGCCGGGATGAGGGCGGCTTTGTTTTCTTTTCCTCTCCTGGGTTGTTTTTTTTTCAACCCCCACTTCGTTCCTCGCTGTCCCCTGGGAGAGGAGCCCTGCCTCGGGGCGTGGAGCGGCACCGGTGCTCGGCGCGTCCGTCTGTCCGTCCTGCTGCCGGTGGGATCTGGCCGGCCTCTGCCCAACACGGCCTCCTGCTTCGGCAGGGGGGTTGGATGAGATGACCCACAGAGGTCCCTTCCAACCCCTACCATCCTGTGATTCTGTGAGAGATGTTGGCCGTCCGTCAGCGTGGCTGGGATCTGGCTGGCTGGCTGACGTCTGTCTGTCCAGCAACCCACCCGCCTGTCTGCCCAGCTCTTCAATCTACTGGATCTGTTTCTCCTTCCATCCATCTAACTGTTCAGCCACACCTCCATCCGTCCATCCATCCATCTCTCGATCCATCCATCCGTCCATCCATCCATCCATCCATCCATCCATCCATCCATCCATCCATTCATCCATCCGTCCATCCATCCATCCATCCATCCATCCATCTCTCCATCCGTCAATCCAGCCATCCATCCATCCGTCCATCCATCCATCCATCCATCCATCCATCCATCCATCCATCTGTCCATCCACCCGTCCATTCATCCATCCATCCACCCACCCATCCATCCATCCATCCATCCATCCATCCATCCATCCATCCATCTCCGTCCAGCCCTCCCATGGCTCCATTCAATGGCAACCTCACCATCCAACCCAATGTCTCCATCCAACCCCAACATCTCCATCCAACCCCTCCATGTCTCCATTCAACCGCCCCCCCCCCCCCGGCTCCACCCAACCCCAACGTCTTCATCCAACCCCAGCATCTCCACCCAACCCTCCCATGGCTCCATCCACCCCACGCCCATGTCTCCATCCAGTGGCAACCTCGCCACTCAACCCTAACACCTCCATCAACCCCCCCTGTGTCTCCACCCAACCCCAACATCTCCATCAACCCCCCCGTGTCTCCATCCAACCCCAGCATCTCCATTCAATCTATAACGTCTCCATCCAACCTCTCTATCCAACCACACCATGTCTCCATGCAACCCCGACATCTCCGTTCAATCTACGTCTCCAGCTAACCCCACCATGTGTCTGTCCAACCCCAAAATCTCCATCCAACCCCAACATCTCCATCCATCCACCGTCTCCATCTGAACTCAGTGTCTCTGTTCAGCTCCAACATCTCCATCCTACCCGAACATCTCCAGCTGACTCCAAACATCTCCAGCTCACCCCAGACATCTCCAGCATCTCCAGATGACCCCAAATATCTCCGACATCTCCAAGTGACCCCAAACATGTCCAACATCTCCAGCTGACTCCAAACATCTCCAGCTGACCTCAGACATCTCCAGCATCTCCAAGTGACCCCAGACATATCCAAGTGACCCCAAACATCTCCAGCACTTCCAGCTGACCCCAAACATCTCCAACAATTCCAGCTGACCCCAAGCATCTCCAACATCTCCAAGTGACCCCAAATGTCTCAAGCTGACCCCAAACTTCTCCAGCCAACCTCAAACATCTCCAGCTGACCCCAAACAGGTCAACCTGGGTGTGAGCGCCTGGCAAGCTGCTTCGTGTCAGGCTAATTAATCTTTCCGCTCGTTACATAACAATAATAATAACTAAAAAAGAACCAAACAGGTCCAGCGCGGCCTCGCCACGGTGTCGCTCACCTTTGCCTCCGATTGGTGGATGGGTTGGGAAATGTTGTTTTTTTTTTTTCCAAGGCTGTTGGAAAACCAAAGGTGCTGCCCTTTGCTCAGGGAGGTTTCGCAATCGTTGAGGTCATCAGGGTTGGTGGCACCGGAGCGAGAGTGTCACCGTGGTGAGGGGACGTTGGCCTGGGTGAGGCAGCGGGGTGGACCCGTGCCCGGTCGTCGCCGCCAGCGTGGTCCTGCAGTGGGGCTGCCCCGAAGGAGATTATTGGGGGTGGAGGGGAGGAGATGGTCCCCTGTCCCCAGGCCGGTGCCCCCCACTCTGTCCCCATATTCAGGTCCCTGTGGCCTGCGAGGGACACGGGGCTGGTTGGGGGCTGCTGGGGGGGGGGGGCGGGTCTTGGCCCCACCACCCATGGCCATCAACCCCGTGGGCATCGTGTCCCCATCATCCCCAGTCGCTGGCTGAGGATGGGGGTCACCACCACTGGGGAGGTGGGATGGGAAAAGCCAGGTTCTGCCGTGGGGGCAGTGGGACTGGGAGGGACTGGGAGGCACTGGGAGACCCCAGGTTCTGGCGGGGCTGTGTTCTGGCCGGAGGTACGAGAGGAGAAGTGGCTGGAGGGCCACCTTCAGCTCGCTTGGGGACAGGAGGACACGAGGTCACCTCCCTCTGCCGGTGGCACTTGTGGGGTGGCAGACATGGGGGGGGGGACTTCATAGGTGGTCTCTGATGGGACGTCACGTATGGGGTGTCACATGTGGTGGCATGCGTGGGGTGACCCCCTGTTGGGTGCCACACAGGGAATCGTGATGGGGTGTCACACCCATGGGACGTCACTGTGGTCCCCAGTGGGGTGTCATGCGTGGGATGTCATGTGTGGTCACTGATGGGGTGTCAAACATGGGACATCACATGTGGTCCCTAGTGGGACATCGCATGTGATCGCTGACCGGTTGTCAAACATGGGATGTCCCATGTGGTCTCCAGTGGGGTGTCACGTGTGGGACATGACGTGTGGTCCCTGATGGGGTGTCACATGGGGTCCTGGACCAGGTGTCAAGCACGGGACATCGCATGTGGTCCCCAGTGGGGTGTCACGTGTGGAATGTTACACGTGATCCTTGACTGGTTGTCAAACACGTGATGTCACACGGGGTCTCCAGTGGGGTGTCACACATGGGATGTCACATGTGGTCCCTGATGGGGTGTCACATGGGGTCCTGGACCAGGTGTGAAGCACGGGACATCACATGTGGTCGCTGATGGGGGGTCAAACTTGGGACATCATATGTGGTCCCCAGTGGGGTGTCACGTGTGGGACATCACATGTGGTCGCTGATGGGGGGGGTCAAACACGGGATGTCGCACGTGGACTGGGGCAGAGCAGGGCCCCTCGTCGCGGGTGGTGGTGGGGGAGGAACAGAGGGCGAGCGGGTGGCCAAAAAGGGAAGGTCCCACCGAGATTTGAACTCGGATCGCTGGATTCAGAGTCCAGAGTGCTAACCATTACACCATGGGACCGGGCCGCGCTGCCTCCCCCCGCCGCGCCCCAGACGCCTCCTCCGCCGCCGAACGGAACCGGGAGCGGGGTGGGGGGGGGAAGGGCGGCGGAGCCCGGCGGGAGTAAAAGAAAAAAAGACCCCCCCGGGGGGAAGGAAAAAGTGAAGGATGTTCGCCCGAATAGGGACTTGAACCCTGGACCCTCAGATTAAAAGTCTGATGCTCTGCCGACTGAGCTATCCGGGCTCTTGTTCGAAGGTGCCCGGCGCCTCCCCACGGGCTGCGGCTCCGCGGGGGGGAAACGGAGAGAAAGGCGGGGGGGGGGGGGGGCGGGGAGAAAACGGGCGGGAAGGAGGAATTTTGTGGATAAAATCGTGATTTTTTTAGAGATTTTTATGGTGGAAAAGGCGCCGTGGGCTGGGGGAGAGCGGGAAACTGAGCCCAGCCGCGGTGGGCGGAGCTTCCGTATGCCACGGGGCGGACCTGAGTGAGAACTGCCTCCCTATTATCCTGCCCGCCTCCTGTGCGGACCAATGGGAAGGCGGCCGGCTCGCGGCTCGGCCAATGAGCGCCCAGCACCGGACGGCGGGACGGAGCTCCGCGCTCTACATCACTGAATACAGCTTAAAAACCCTCCCAACTCCCCGCGGCCGACTTGTGCCGAGCGATTAATATGAAAACAAACCTAATAAAAAGCTTTAATATATAAAAATATATAAAATATATAAAGATTTTGCTCAAATTTCTACGTTTAGCCTGGGGGAGGGGGGGCTCCGGCCTCCCTTCATAACCCCCCCGAGGCCACGCTCCGCCTGGGAGCAAGGCGGCTCCAAACCTCGCGCCGCTATTGGCCAGCAGGCGGCGCCGTGTTATTGGTCCTCCGCCGAGCTGGGTCGTAGCCAATGGGAAGGCGCCGTTTCGATCCGTGGTGAGGTATATAAAGGAGCGGAGAAGGCGCGATGCGGGGAAAGCGATGTCGGGGAGGGGGAAGCAGGGGGGCAAGGCCCGAGCCAAGGCCAAGTCGCGTTCTTCCCGCGCCGGGCTCCAGTTCCCCGTGGGCCGCGTCCACCGGCTGCTGCGGAAAGGGAACTACGCGGAGCGGGTGGGGGCCGGCGCTCCGGTCTACTTGGCTGCTGTCATGGAGTACCTGACAGCAGAGATCCTGGAGCTGGCAGGGAACGCAGCACGGGATAACAAGAAGACGCGGATCATCCCCCGGCACCTCCAGCTCGCCGTCCGGAACGACGAAGAGCTCAACAAGCTGCTGGGCGGCGTCACCATTGCGCAGGGCGGTGTTTTGCCCAACATCCAGGCCGTGCTGCTGCCCAAGAAGAGCGAGAGCCACAAGGCCAAGAGCAAGTGAAGCAGTGAAGGAAGCCGTGAGGTTTTTGTTCTCTTCTCTGAAACCCAAAGGCTCTTTTCAGAGCCACCCACGGCTTCAGGAAAAGGGCTGGAGGAGCACAGGACAATGGGAGCCTGCCACTAACGAGCATTCATTCATTAATTGTCAGCCAAGTCTTAAAGCTTCCACTGCAGGAGCTCAAAGAGGGGGTGAACCCTGCAGGTAAAGCACCTTTACCCCAGAAATCACTTAAAAGAACCTTATCAAACAGCCTCCAGAGAAGCAGGGGAGAAAACTCAGCAAAAAAACCCTAAACTCATTAAACAGCCCCCCAAAAAATAAACGGAGAAAACTCAGTAAAAAAAACCCAAGCTCATTAAACAGCCCCAAAAGCAGCAAGGAAGCACACGGTAAAAATAAAATACGGTTGAGAAAGGAGAGCGGCTTCAGGGCTCTGATTTGAACGAGCACAACTTGAGAAATGAGCAAAATAACGCTGATTTCCAATAAAGTTGCCTTTTAGTAGTTCTGTAGCAGGCAAAAAGTGATTTAGAAGAGGTTTGTTACAAGCGAGTGGTGCCTGTGGATATCTGGAAATAGACTTTTATAGAACACAGCACAATTACGGAGGATCCCAGGAAAAAACATCTCCAGAAAGGGCTTAAAATGATTCCAAACGGGCAGCGATGGGGTGGGGGGACCGCAGCCGTTCTTCCACGGCTTCGCCGCCACCGCCGCCCCGGGGCCCCTTCCCCACAGCGAACGGCCGCTGGCCCTTATGCAAATGAAGGCTCCAGTTCGCGCCCGCCTATTGGTTGGAACAGCCCCCCCGGTGAGCGCGTCCCTCCGCGCCACGACAGCGGCTCCAAAACCCGCGCGCCGATTGGCCGGCTGCCAAATTCCCTCAGCCAATGGATGCGCGCCGTTTGGATCCGATGCTGTCGCCGGGCCGAATGCTGCTCCGAAGTGCGAATAACCACACGAAACCGGATTTCTACCGGTCAAAGCCCAAAATAACACGTCCCAGGTCAACGTTAAGGGTGGAAAACACGGCTGAGATCTCATTCCGCAGCCAAACACGCCAAGAGCCTTAAATATTTACTCATAAAACCTTTTCTATACTCATTAAACTCAAACTCTTCGCAAAGTTACTACATTTTAAGAGCGTAGCAAAGCCTCAAAACATAAAGACAGAGATTAGCAGCAACAGCGTAGAAAAATGGCTTTAAACGGCAAAATCCAAGGCAGATCCCACCCACCGAACACCACAGCTCAAACACAGGACCCACCTACACTGACCGACCCCGTCGCTCGGGGTCTTGGGGCTGGGGGGGAGCCGATCCGGACAGGCCCCGTCGCTCACCGCCGCGCCCATCCCCCTGCCACCCTCACACCCCCCCCGCCTCCTTCCCACCCCATAACGATCGCTGCAACCCCCACCCGCGGGGTCTATAGAGCCCCGAGCGGACCGGAGGGAAACCCGCGCCGCAACACCCCGCCGCGCGATGACGTCAGCGCCCGGCTCGGGCCAATCGGAGCTGAGCAGCGGTTTGAAGGCGAAAGCGGCAAGTCAACCCCGGCCAGGGACGGGTGCGGGCGTCCTCGAGTAGAAAAAAACTTTTTACAGCGCCAAAACCGCCTTTTTGCTAAAAAAACACGTTAAAAGCCTGTTTAAAGTGATGCTTTTTTAACGCCCAGTAGCTACCCCAGCGGCACACGCTGAATACAAACCGTCACGATCCTCAAAATAAACAGAAAAAGGAGCATCTCGGCAGCAACGTCAGCTCTTTGGTAAGAGAGTGGGTGGCTCTGAAAAGAGCCGTTGGGTTGAGTTGAGCCGAGCCGGGTCCGGCCGCTTTACTTGGAGCTGGTGTACTTGGTGACGGCCTTGGTGCCCTCGGAGACGGCGTGCTTGGCCAGCTCGCCAGGCAGGAGGAGCCGCACGGCCGTCTGGATCTCCCGCGAGGTGATGGTGGAGCGCTTGTTGTAGTGGGCCAGGCGCGAAGCCTCCCCCGCGATGCGCTCGAAGATGTCGTTCACGAAGGAGTTCATGATCCCCATGGCCTTGGAGGAGATGCCGGTGTCGGGATGCACCTGCTTCAGCACCTTGTAGACGTAGATGGAGTAGCTCTCCTTGCGGCTGCGCCGCCGCTTCTTGTCGCCCTTTTTCTGGGTCTTGGTCACCGCTTTTTTGGAGCCCTTCTTCGGGGCGGGAGCCGACTTGGCCGGTTCGGGCATTGCGCTCCGAATTCAGTCACCGAAACGAAATGCAACAGAATAAAACGGAGGAGCTGGTGGCGCGGCTTTTATAGCGGCGTTATGCAAATGAGGAGGTTCGAAACTGCGCGCTCCCATTGGCTGAGGCAAAACGCCGCGCCCAGAGCGGAGAGACCCCCGCCTCGTCACGCGCATGCAAATAGACCGGCTCCCGAGCGCAGGATCTGATTGGACGCCGAGACGTGGTTAAGAGCAAGGCTCTCGACCAATCAGAGCGCGCTGTTTGGATCCCTCTGCGCACAGCAAGCACCGGGGGGGGGAGGGAAGCCGCTGCTTCCCCTCGCGGCCCCGCCCACCCGCCCGCCGCAGCCAATCAGAAGCGAGGGCGCGAAATTCAACTCCCCCACCGCGGGAGCGCGCAGCTGACGGAAAGTGGCTTCTCCCGCCTCTCATCGCTCCTAATTAGGGCGGCGTCCTAATTAGCGCTCGTTCGGCCCTCGGAGCCGCAAAGGTTTTCCGTGTCAGGGGGCTGTTTTGGGGTGAATCCCCGCATTTTTAGGCCTCCTGTAGAAACTTAAGCGTGGGCATTGGTGGTTCAGTGGTAGAATTCTCGCCTGCCACGCGGGAGGCCCGGGTTCGATTCCCGGCCAATGCAAGGGTTACTTTTTCCCCACTTCCCACCTCGTTTATTTTCCCTTTTTTCTCCTCTTTCATCCTTTTTTTTCCCACCTGGAAGGCAGCGAAGTGACCGAGCCGCAACTTCCCCCTCCCACCCGGGGGGAGGAAATAAAAAACCCGAGAAAATAAAAAACTCGCGTGGGAAAAGTCTTTCTCAGCGTCCCTGGGTGGGCTCGAACCACCAACCTTTCGGTTAACAGCCGAACGCGCTAACCGATTGCGCCACAGAGACCCGCGGCGCCGGCCCCTCCCCCCGCCGGCCCTCCGGGCCTGGGGAACCTCCCCCCCCCCCCCCCGGGATTCGTTCCCTGGTGCTAAACTGGGGGGGGAATTGCAGGGAGGGGGGGATTCTGTACCTGAAACAGAAAGGGGGGACCCCGGGTTGGAAAGGAGGGCGGTGCTTCCCCCACCTGCAAGCTGCATCCCCCAAAAACTGGGGGGGGGGGGGGGGGGGGCTCCTGCGGCTGCACCAGGTTGAAAATAAGCGGGGGGGGGGCAGGGGACGAGCTCATCTGTGAGAATTGGGGTGGGAGATAGAAATCGCTCTTCTGCGCGGGCACCCCCAAAATAATTCGGTAAAATAATGAGAGTGAAGGGAGCCCCCAAAAAATTAATTGGGGGGGTAAGGGGGGGGCAAAATATCAGCTCGTCGACGAGGATGGGATTCGAACCCACGCGTGCAGAGCACAATGGATTAGCAGTCCATCGCCTTAACCACTCGGCCACCTCGTCCCGCCGCGGCGGTGCCACCGCCGAGCCGCCATGGGGCGCAATGAAGCCCCTGGGTGGGAGGGGCGCGGGGGAGTGGGCGTGGCCCCGCGCCGGGGGGAAGGCGGCGCCAAGGGCGGCGGGCGGCGCCAGGTAAGCGTAGGGGATGTAGCTCAGCGGTAGAGCGCATGCTTCGCATGTATGAGGTCCCGGGTTCAATCCCCGGCATCTCCAGGGCGGGCGAAGCACCCAAGCTGCCGCCCTATGTTTTTTTGGTGGGGGGAGAAAGCGGACCCGGTGAGAAAGGGGGAAACCCCTTAACTTTATTTTTAACCTGGGAGTTAAAACAAACCCCCTCCGCCTGCCGCCTACCCCGCCGCCAACTACAGCACCCCATGCGGAGCGGAGCTGCAGGAAGGAATTTCCCCCATTGCATTTTATCAGCACAAGGCAAACACGTTATACTTCAAGTAGCAGAGTGGCGCAGCGGAAGCGTGCTGGGCCCATAACCCAGAGGTCGATGGATCGAAACCATCCTCTGCTAATTTCTTTTCATGCCTTCTTTCGTAATTCCCCTCTTCACCTGGTTTGGATTTGCTTTGTGCCCTCAACACCCCCCCCCACCAAGTACAAACGCCCGTCCCCGGCCGAGTTGATTCAATTTCTCTCGCTTTCAAAATCCGTTAATCTTTTGCACGCTCCTGCAACGCGTGGGTGGCTGCCCCGAGGTCGATCAGATTGGAAGGGGCCTCTGAAAGAAGCCAGCCCAACCTCTGCTCACTGTGGGGAGAGTGAGGAGATCGGAGAGGATCCCTCAGGACACCAAGCTTGAAGAATCTGCAAAAGCAGAGTGATACCCGTAAATGTAAATTTTCCACTTGCTAGAGCGACTGTAATTAGACTAAAGTAGATCCTTGCTGTTTTGAGAAGGCAGGAAAGCGCCAAGATAAAAAGGCTCCTAAATAACGCTGCTTAGACAAATGTGACTTGCTGTTTGGGGGGGGGGTAGGAAAGCTCTAAGATAGAGACTCCTAAATGATGTTTTTTGGACAGCTCGGTCTTGGGAGGGCAGACACACCAAGCTACAGAGACAAAGAGGCACCAAGAGGGCAACAAGACCAGAGCAAAACAACCTGGAAGGACACGGTATGCGTGATCTTAGAACTGAGTTTGCACAGAAACAAAGGTCAGCCAGCGGACACTGTGATGACGAGTATAAGCCTTCATCTTGAGACCCCCAAAGACCACCCGAGGATGCTGACAGGCATGAAAAACATTAACATATGCTAATTAGTTCTTGGAAAAGTCATGAATATACCAAGCATTTCCTGGAAATATAATGAAGGTGTATATTGTGATTGTATTTAACCTGAAATGACGGGGTGTTTGGGGCACACGTTTGGAGGAGAGATCCCCCGTGTGCCCGGCACCATAATAAAGAATCCCTGCTTAATAGTCTGCCGACTAAGGAGTCATCAATTCCTGCTTTTCACGGCATCAAGAGAACGCACGGCGGCTTTCCGCGCTCCTCCTTGCTCTGTGGGTGCTTAACCGGAGCCCAGCGCTGAGAATTAGAGACGGGGTCTGCACAGCAACGCTATACCTGGGATAACCAGGCTTCCTGAGGGAAAAATTAAACCCTCAAAGGCCCCTGGGATCCGCCATTTCCCAATTATCGCTCGAATTCCACATTATTATCGTCCTCCCCTCCCAGTCCGGACGCTCCGTCCCGGGGAGCAGCGGGCGAGACGGCTTTGGCGCCAAAACCGCCTCCATGCACTCCACGCCCGGCCTCTGATTGGTGGGGGAGGAAAGCGACGCGATTGGTCGAAGCGGGGTGACGTAACAGCGGGGGTAGGCGGGGCGCCAGAGCGCCGCTCGCGGTTCCCCCTCAGGTCCGCCTCGGGTCTATATAAACCCTTGCGGCGAAGCTGATGCGCTTAGTCTATGGCGGGGTGCGTGGAGGAGGTTGTGAGTTGCGGTGGGGGCTAGGGCCGGGCCGACCCCCTGCTGTAGTCACAACATGTGTTTATCATTATTTTAGTAACATTATTTTGTCGGTTTTGTACGGTTAATATTAGTCTTTGAGTAAGGGGAGCCGAATAAGGTGGTGCACGGCAGTACCCGCGTGCTCGTATAAGCGACCGGTTTTAGCTCGGCCTCTCCGGTAAGAGCGTCACGGGGCGGGTGGGGGAAGAAAGCGACCGACAAATCCTCTTTTTTTCTAGAAAATAATAATAATTAAAAAAGAAAGTGAACTGCTCAGGGCGCGGTCTGAGTTTGATAAATCTTCCTGGGGGAAAAGGGTCCGAAGGGGGTTTTCCGCGCATGCGGGTCCAGATGGGGTTGGAGGATGAAATTATTGGGGAAAAAATTATTTCACTAATTATTGGGGTGAAAAAAAAAAAGCTTTTATAACCTCCCCGTCGGGGAATCGAACCCCGGTCTCCCGCGTGACAGGCGGGGATACTCACCACTATACTAACGAGGAAGGTGTTATAAAAACGCCTTCTGGGCTGCCCCCCATAAAGCTTCTCCTACCGGCACGGGATGTGCTCGGTGCGCCCCGTGTCGTATCCCTTCCTGTCGCGACACCGCCGTGTAGGGCGGGAGAACCCGGCGGGCGGGCGTGGGGTGCGGGGGACACGCGTGGGGCAGCCGGAGATGGCGGGAGAGCGCGGGCCTTGTCAGCACCCGGCGCCGTGGCTTAGTTGGTTAAAGCGCCTGTCTAGTAAACAGGAGATCCTGGGTTCGAATCCCAGCGGTGCCTCCGTCCTGTCGCGATAGTGACAGGTGGTACTTTTATTCTTATTTCACTTTTTTCTTTTTTTTTTTTTTTTTTCAAACTGGCTGCCTTCTACATCTCCCCCGCTCCACCGCACATACAGAAGGAGCAGGGGCCGCGGGAGGGGGGGCGTAGAACGGTCGCGGGGTGGGGTGGAAAATAAACGAAAATAGGGAAAGGAGGAAGAAAAAAGGAGGAAAAATAGGAAAAAGAAAATTGCAATTTGGGCTGCTTTTCCCTGACCGGGAATCGAACCCGGGCCGCGGCGGTGAGAGCGCCGAATCCTAACCACTAGACCACCAGGGAGCGCCGGGAGCCTCCGACCCGCCGCCTCCCTTCCACCGCGAGAGGGATCCAAACGGCGCGCAGCCATTGGCCGAGTGATAGCGGGGAGCGGGCCAATCAGCGTGCGCGGTTTGGAGCCCACCCCCCCCCCCCAGCGCAGAAGGCCACGCGTTCTTCACTCCGGGGTCCCCCGCGGCCCTCCCCCAGCGACCCCCGCCGCTCCGTGGGGAAGGACACGGCCACAGCACCGCCAACCCAGCCCCCCAGCGCCATAAACCCCCTCCCCGCTTCATCGCTGGGGCAGAACCCTCCTCCATTTCAGCCTCGGGAATCGGGGCGAGGTCTGGGGCTCGTTCCCCCCCCCAGAGCGGTCACTGGACGAGACACAAAGCTGTAAAGGAGCGCTTTTAATCACCGTTTTGTGGATAATTAAGCCCATTCGGGCGCCACGTGCGACCCCCGAGGTCACGCTGAGCCCCGGGATGGGGAAAGGCCGGGGAACATCCTGGCTCCGGAGCCACGGGTGATGCGTGACGCGGTGACACCCCGGCAAAATCGGGGCGGAATCGGGGCAACCAAAGCACCGCGGTTCCCCGAAACCATTCGCGTCCTCGCTCCGGATGAGGATGGGAGGAAGGGGAAAAACCAAACTCCCAAACCCTCGCGGTTTTATCCCCAAAACAGAATCACTCGGGGTTCAACCAAGCGCCGGCTTCTTCCACGGCCCGCGACACGACCAGGAAAACCTCGCAGAGCCCTTGGGCGAGGAAATCCCGCAGGAAATCCCTACCGGAAGGAGGAAAAAAAAAACGTGGAAGTCGCGCCCGTGGCGTCACCGTCCCCCCCGCGGCGTCACCGTCCCCCCCGCGGCGTCACCGTCCCCCACCTGAGCTCGGCTTCGCCGCCGATGGCCACGGGCTCCCGCAGCTTGGAGTCGAGGTTGTAGTAGACGCCGCGGCAGCGCCGGACGGCCAACCAGTGCTTGCGGCGCAGCGGCAGCGCCACGAAACCCAGCGAGACGTGCGAGGGGACGTTGAGGATGAAACCCAGCACCTGCCCCAGCGCCAAGCGCTCCAGCGGCCTGGCGGGCGGAGAGGAAAAAATGAGGGGAAAAACGGATGGAGAGGGGGGGAAAAAATAGGGGGAAAAAAAGCGAGGATTCCGGGGCCGCACCGGCGTTTGTCCCACCAGACGGCCGCCAGCTCCAGGCTCTGCAACGCCGCCATGATGACGTTGACGTCGTAGTTGCCGGTGCCCAGGAGGCTGCGGTGAGGGTTGAGCCGGGCGTCGGGGGCCAACCTGGCGGGGCAAAACCCGTCAAAACCCCCCAGATTTGGGCAAAAAGAAAGGAAATAAAGGAAAATGAAGGAGGAGGAGGAGGAGGAGGAGGAGCGCGCCTCTTGCAGATCTCGTCGGCCGCCTCCTGGGTGAAGCAGGGCCGCTGCAGGACGTTGTTGAGGGCGTGGAGGGCGCAGAGCTCCAGGCGCTGGCGCTCGTGATAGAGCCCCGAGGATGATGATGATGATGATGATGATGGAGGAGGAAGGGGGGGCCCCGACACGGCCCTCGGGGCGGGGGGGGCCTGGCTGCCTGGGGGGGTGAAGCGGGGAGAGGGGGGGGGGGGGGGTCAGCGTTTGTTGGTAACAAAGTTGTTGGGGGGGGTGGGGGGGACCCCAAATCCCCTCCCCCCTCCCCCCCAAAAAATTTCTGTGCCCCTCCCCCCACCCCCCCAGGTCTTCCAGGGCCCCCCAATCCCCCCCCCGTAGCCACAAACCTCCATCAGCCCCCCCAGAGACTCTCCTGGGTGTCCCCCCCACCCATCAGCCCGCCCAGAGACCCTCCTGGGGCCCCCCCCCCCACTGCACCCACAGACCTCCAGACACCCCCCTCCACCCATCAGCCCCCCCAGAGACCCTCCTGGACCCCCCCTCACTGCACCCACAGACCTCCCGGCCCGCCCCACCCATCAGCCCCCCCCCCCGCAACCCTCCTCGACCCTCCCAAGCCATCAGCCCCCCCAACCCCCCCCCCCCAGGCACCCCAAGACCCCCCCAGCCCCCCCAAGTCCTCCACGAAGCCTCCCCTTCCCGTACCCCTCAGACCCCCAAAACACCAGCGCCCCCCCCAACAGCTCCAGGACCCCCCCGCGTCCCCCCTCAGATCCCCCCCTCACCCCGTAACCCCCAGACCCCCCCCGGCGGCCCCCAGCACCCCCAGGTCCCCCTCGGGCCCTCGGGACAGCTCCTGCCCCACCCCACCCCCCCGGCGCTACCGGTTCCCTTCGCCGCCCCCCCCCCCCCCCCCGGGCCCACCGCACCCCCCGGTTCCTCCGGGCCCGGCAGCGGCCTCATCGCCCCCGCTCCCCGGGCTCCGCCACAGCTCCCGGCCGGAACTACGGCTCCCGGCGTGCTTTGCGCCGCAGCCAGGCAGTGTCACGGAGACCTTCTTCCCGGCGTGCCTTGCGCCACGGCCCGTAGCCAGGCAGTGTTACTGGGCCTTTCTCCCGGCGTGCTTTGCGCCGCGGCAGGGCAGTGTCACGGAGACCTTCTTCCCGGCGTGCCTTGCGCCACGGCCCGTGGCCAGGCAGTGTTACTGGGCCTTTCTCCCGGCGTGCTTTGCGCCGCGGCATGGCAGTGTCACGGAGACCTTCCTCCCGGCGTGCCTTGCGCCACGGCCCGTAGCCAGGCAGTGTTATTGGGCCTTTCTCCCGGCGTGCTTTGCGCCGCGGCAGGGCGGTGTTGCGGGGACCTTCCTCCCGGCGTGCCTTGCGCCACGGCCCGTAGCCAGGCAGTGTTATTGGGCCTTTCTCCCGGCGTGCTTTGCGCCGCGGCAGGGCGGTGTTGCGGGGACCTTCCTCCCGGCGTGCCTTGCGCCGCGGCCCGTAGCCAGGCAGTGTTATGGGCCCCTCCTCCCGGCGTGCCTTGCGCCGCCGCCCTTCCTCCCATCATGCCCCCACACCCCACCCCCCCCCCACCCCCCCCCAGCCGCCGCCATGATGGGGCCCAGCCGGTGCCGGTGTCGCCGCTTTTAATGTCGCCGCCTTTAATGTCGCTGTCCCCGCGCTGTCCCCGCTCCGGGGGTCTCAGCAGAGCTGGACGCAGCCGCCGTGTCCGTGGCAGGCTGGGGGGGAAGGGGGGAGAGACGGGGTGTGAGCGGGGGGGGCGGGGTCACTGGGGACCATCCCGGGGGGGGGGCAGGGGACAGAGGGGGACGTTGGGGGACATGAGGGCCGTTGGGGGACATGAGGGGACATTGGGGGACGGGGGGGGGGCCACGGGGGATGTTGGGCGACATTAGAGGGGACATGAGGGACATTTGGGGACATGGGGGGGGCAGGGGACAGGAGGGGACACAGGGTGACAGGAGGGGACATGGGGTGACTGAAGGGGACAGGAGGGGACACGGGTGACCAGAGGGGACATGGGGGACACGAGGGGACACGATGGGACATGGGGGACTGGAGGGGACACAGGGTGACAGGAGGGGACTTGGGGACATGGGGTGACTGCAGGGGACAGGGGGGACACCCAGAGGGGACACAGGGTGACGGGACCCGTGTGACCGCAGGGGACATGGGGTGACAGGAGGTGACACAGGGGGACACAGGGTGACAGGAGGGGACACGGGGGACCACATGGGAAATGGGGGGACAGGAGGGGACATGGGGGGACAGGAGGGGACACGGGGGGACAGCAGGGGACATGGGTGACTGGAGGGGACACAGGGTGACAGGAGGGGACACGGGGTAACAGGAGGGGACACGGGGTGACAGGAGGGGACACAGGGTGACCACAGGGGACAGGAGGGGACACAGGGGGACAGGAGGGGACATGGGGTGACCGAAGGGGACAGGAGGGGACACGGGTGACCAGAGGGGACATGAGGGGACACGATGGGACATGGGTGACCGGAGGGGACACAGGGGGATGGAGGGGACACAGGGGACCACATGGGAAATGGGGGGACATGGAGGACAGGAGGGGACACGGGGTGACAGCAGGGGACACAGGGTGACCGGAGGGGACACAGGGTGACAGGAGGGGACACGGGGTGACAGGAGGGGACATGGGGTGACAGGAGGGGACACGTGGTGACAGGAGGTGACATGGGGGGACACGGGGTGCCAGGAGGGGACACGGGGGGACATGGGGTGCCAGGAGGGGACATGGGGTGACATGGGGTAACAGGAGGGGACACAGGGTAACAGGAGGGGACACGGGGTGCCAGGAGGTGACATGGGGGGACAGGAGGTGACCCGGAGTGACAGGAGAGGACATGGGGTGCCAGGAGGTGACATGGGGGGACACAGGGGGACAGGAGGTGACACAGGGGGACAGGAGGGGACACGGGGTGACAGGAGGGGACACAGGGTGCCAGGAGGGGACACAGGGGGACATGGGGGGACAGGAGGGGACAGGAGGGGACATGGGGTGCCAGGAGGGGACATGGGGTGACAGGAGGGGACCCGGGGTGCCAGGAGGGGACCCGGGGGGACACGGGGTGACAGGAGGTGACACGGGGTGCCAGGAGGGGACCCGGGGGGACATGGGGTGACAGGAGGTGACACGGGGGGACAGGAGGGGACCCGGGGGGACAGGAGGGGACCCGGGGGGACACGGGGTGACAGGAGGTGACACGGGGGGACAGGAGGGGACCCGGGGTGCCAGGAGGGGACATGGGGGTGACAGGAGGGGACCTGGGGGGACATGGGATGACAGGAGGTGACATGGGGTGCCAGGAGGAGACACGGGGGGATGTAGGATGACAAGAGGGGACATGGGGTGCCAGGAGGGGACACGGGGTGCCAGGAGGGGACCCGGGGGGACACGGGGTGACAGGAGGTGACACGGGGTGCCAGGAGGGGACCCGGGGGGACATGGGGTGACAGGAGGTGACACGGGGGGACAGGAGGGGACCCGGGGGGACAGGAGGTGACACGGGGTGCCAGGAGGGGACCCGGGGGGACATGGGGTGACAGGAGGTGACACGGGGGGACAGGAGGGGACCCGGGGTGCCAGGAGGGGCCCCCGGGGGGACACGGGGTGACAGGAGGTGACACGGGGTGACACGAGGGGCCCGCACCCCGCAGGCTGCCCCAGAAGGCCTCGCGGGTGGCGCTGCCGGTGACGGCGCCCGGCGCGGCGGGGTTGCGGCGGGTGCTGGTGACGCTGAGCGCCCGCCCGCCGTCCCCGACGCCCGTCACCTCCACCTCCACCACGTGCCAGTCGGGGACCCTGCGGGGGACAGCGGCGTCAGCCCGGTGACACCCAGAGGTGACAGCGGGGGCGGGGGCGGGGCACCCACCCGGGGTCGGCCACCAGGCAGGCGCGGACGCCGTCGAAGCCGAGGCGCGGGGCGGCGACGGCAGCGGCCGCCATGGCGTTGACGTTGTTGGGGACGAGGGGACAGAGGGGACGCAGGGGACCGTCGTAGAGGACGGCGCGGCGCCCCGCCCCCGCCGCCAGCCGCGCCCGCAGCCAGCCCTCGGGGCGGAAGCTCTGCGGGGCCTTGGTCATCGTCACCTTCAGCGCCTGGCGGCGGGGACGCGGCGGTGGCACCAAACGTGGTGGCACCAAATGTGGTGGCCCCCAAAGCTTGTGGTGGCCCCAAGCCTTGGATGTTGGCCCCAAGCCCCATGGTGTCCCCAAACCACATGGTGTCCCCAGACCTCATGGTGGCCCCAAACATGGTGGCCCCAAACATGGTGGCCCCAAACCTCATGGTGTCCTCAAGCCTCATGGTGTCCCCAAGCCTTGGATGTTGTCCCCAAGCCCCATGGTGTCCCCAAACCACATCACGTCCCCATCCTTGGACCTTGTCCCCGAACCCCATGGTGGCCCCAAAGCTCATGGTGGCCCCAAATGTGGTGGCCCCAAAGCTCATGGTGGCCCCAAGCCTTGGACGTTGTCCCCAAGCCCCATGGTGGCCCCAAACCACATGGTGTCCCCAAACCTCATGGTGGCCCCAAACTTGGTGTCCCCAAAGCTCATGGTGTCCCCAAGCCTCATGGTGTCCCCAAGCCTTGGATGTTGTCCCCAAGCCCCATGGTGTCCCCAGACCTCATGGTGGCCCCAAACATGGTGGCCCCAAACCTCATGGTGTCCCCAAGCCTCATGGTGTCCCCAAAGCTCATGGTGTCCCCAAGCCCATGGTGTCTCCAAACCACATCACATCCCCATCCTTGGACATTGTCCCCAAACCCCATGGTGTCCCCAAGCCCCATGGTGTCCCCAGACCTCATGGTGGCCCCAAACATGGTGGCCCCAAAGCTCATGGTGGCCCCAAAGCTCATGGTGTCCCCAAGCCTTGGATGTTGTCCCCAAGCCCCATGGTGTCCCCAAACCACATGGTGGCCCCAAACATGGTGGCCCCAAAGCTCATGGTGGCCCCAAGCCTTGGATGTTGTCCCCAAGCCCCATGGTGTCCCCAGACCACATCACCTCCCCATCCTTGGACATTGTCCCCAAACCTCATGGTGGCCCGAAATCTCATGGTGTCCCCCAGCCTCATGGTGTCCCCAAAGCCCATGGTGTCCCCAAACCACATCAAGTCCCCATCCTTGGACATTGTCCCCAAACCCCATGGTGTCTCCAAGCCCCATGGTGGCCCCAAACCTCATGGTGTCCCTAAGCCTTGGGCATTGTCCCCAAGCTCCGTGGTGTCCCCAAAGCTTATGGTGGCCCCAAAGCTCATGGTGGCCCCAGTCTTGGATGTTGTCCCCAAACTCCATGGTGGCCCCAAAGCTCGTGGTGGCCCCAAGCCTTGGATGTTGTCCCCAAGCCCCATGGTGTCCCCAAACCACATCACGTCCCCATCCTTGGACATTGTCCCCAAACCCCATGGTGTCCCCAAACCTCATGGTGGCCCCAAACATAGTGGCCCCAAACCTCATGGTGTCCCTAAGCCTCATGGTGTCCCCAAAGCCCCATGGTGTCCCCAAGCCTTGGATGTTGTCCCCAAGCACCATGGTGTCCCCCAAACCACATCACGTCCCCATCCTTGGTCATTGTCCCCAAACCCCATGGTGTCCCCAAGCCCCATGGTGTCCCCAAGCCTTGGACGTTGTCCCCAAGCTCCATGGTGTCCCCAGACCTCATAGTGTCCACAAACCCTATGGTGCCTCCAAGCTTGGATGTTGTCCCCAAGCTTGGATGTTGTCCCCAACCTCAGACCCTGTCCCCAAACCCCAAGGACATTGTCCCCAAGCACACATGTGGTCCTCAACCTTGGGCACTGTCCCCAACCTCGGGCACTGTCCCCAAGACCCATGGTGTCCCCAAACCACATCACGTCCCCATCCTTGGACATCGTCCCCAAGCCCCATGGTGTCCCCAAGCCTTGGACGTTGTCCCCAAGCCCTGTGGTGGCCCCAAGCCCCATGGTGTCCCCAAACCTCATGGTGGCCCCAAACATGGTGGCCCTAAGCCTCGTGGTGTCTCCAAAGCTCATGGTGTCCCCAAGCCCCATGGTGTCCCCAAACCTCATGGTGTCCCCAACTTTGGACATTGTACCCAAGCTCCATGGTGTCCCCAAGCCCCATGGTGCCCCCAACCCCATGGTGTCCCCAACCCCCTGGTGACCCCAACCCCCTTGGTGCCCCCACCCCCATGGTGACCCCAAACCCCTAAGTGCCCCCAACCCCATGGTGCCCCCAACTTCCTTGGTGACCCCAAGCCCCATGGTGTCCCCAACCAGCTGGTGTCCCCAAGCCCCATGATGTCCCCAGTCTTCTTGGTGACCCCAAGCCCATGATGTCCTGAAGCCCATGGGATCCCCAACACCCTTGGTCAACCCAACCCCCAAGGTGCCCCCAACCCCCTGGTGACCCCAACACCATGGAGTCTCCAACCCCCTTGGTCACCCCAACACCCTTGGTGTCCCCAACCCCCTGGTGACCCCAACACCATGGAGTCGCCAACCCCCTTGGTCACCCCAACCCCCTTGGTGCCCCCAACCCCCAAGGTGCCCCCAACCCCCTGGTGACCCCAACATCATGGAGTCTCCAACCCCCTTGGTCACCCCAACACCCTTGGTGTCCCCAACCCCCTGGTGACCCCAACACCCTTGGTGACCCCAACCCCCTTGGTGACCCCAACCTCCTTGGTGATCTCAACCCCCTGGTGACCCCAACACCATGGAGTCTCCAACCCCCTTGGTCACCCCAACACCCTTCGTGTCCCCAACCCCCTGGTGACCCCAGCCCCCCTGGTGACCCCAACCCCCTTGGTGACCCCAACCAAATGGTGACCCTAACACCATGGAGTCTCCAACCCCCTTGGTCACCCCAACACCCTTGGTGTCCCCAACCCCCTGGTGACCCCAACACCATGGAGTCTCCAACCCCCTTGGTCACCCCAACCCCCTTGGTGACCCCAACCCCCAAAGTGCCCCCAACCCCCTGGTGACCCCAACATCATGGAGTCTCCTACCCCCTTGGTCACCCCAACACCCTTGGTGTCCCCAACCCCCTGGTGACCCCAACCCCCAAGGTGCCCCCAACCCCCAAGGTGCCCCCAACCCCCTGGTGACCCCAACACCATGGAGTCGCCAACACCCTTGGTCACCCCAACTCCCTTGGTGCCCCCAACGCCCTTGGTGACCCCAACCTCCTTGATGA